>NC_060177.1:31601471-31623971 GCF_021184085.1 Oncorhynchus gorbuscha | reverse complement strand
CTGCTTGTTCAAGATGATATCTCTCCCGACAGGTCTGGAATTATGCTGAATAACCAACATCTACTTTCTTTATCTCTCTCTCTCTCTCTCTCTCTCTCTCTCTCTCTCTCTCTCTCTCTCTCTCTCTCTCTCTCTCTCTCTCTCTCTCTGTCTCTGTCTCTGTCTCTGTCTCTGTCTCTGTCTCTGTCTCTGTCTCTGTCTCTGTCTCTGTCTCTGTCTCTGTCTCTCTCTCTCTCTCTCTCTCTCTCTCTCTCTCTCTTCTTATTCTTTCTGTTTAATCTGCCCATCTGTCCTCTGTCTGAGTGGCCCTCCCCAGGTCTTTCGTTTTTCTCTCTCTCTCCACTCTTGCTCTCTCCAAACCGCTCTTTCCTTATCTGTCAAATGTTTTGATTACACACCATTTCCAATTTGTGATGTTTATTTTGCTGCCCACGTAATATGAGGAGAATGCTGCTGATAATATCCTGGCAATGCAAAGTACATTTTGCAAAGTTACGGAAAAAAAGTTTCAATAAGGTTGTTCTGATCTTGTTAAAGACACTGTTCTTCTCTCTCCAGAATGAAATATCTGTGGACTGGCCATATGTGTGCCTTTGCTGCCTATGGCGTGTGTGGCAAGGAGCTGTGGTCCCTCTGCCTTAACATGATTCACTGTAACACTAAAACAAAGGTAAAGGCAACAGCTCCGACCCCTAAGGTTTCTTTTACAGAAGCATGAGCACAGTACCTGTTAGCAGGTTCTGCATTCCACCATGAGATGGTCCAGTCCTACACTGAGGCAGTAGGAACACGTTGGAATGGTAGCTCGCTTATACTGTGCTGGGCAGTTACAAACTCATCCAGTAGGTGGCAATGTGGTAACAACCAACTAACACCAACATGTCTGTACAGAGAAACTAAATATCACAACGGATTGTAATGCTCACCCTGGTAATTTTCTCTCTCGTTTTGCAGCTGAGGCTGATCAGGTACACGCTTCCACTTGTCATTCTGTGTTTTCTATATTACAAGGTGAGACATTTGCCTTGCTATTTCATCACAATTTGCAGTACAATATTTTCTCACCCACAGAGATTGCAGTAACTGTGAACTGAATTGGAGTTAAAAATGGAAGCAGCAACCGGCTGGTGACTAGTGTGTTAAGGACTTTGGCTCTCTCTATCAACTGTACAGAGACATTGGCAGTCACTGGGATGTGTTTGGTTTATATGGAAGTGATTATTGTGAGCTGATGTGTTTCTGTGGAGTTTGGTTATTTAGAGTCGTTTTCTTCATGCCGTTTCTCTGTAGTTCTGGCCCAAACTGATGACGGAAGTATCAGAACTGAGAGAATTCTACGACCCTGACACCGTTGAGCTGATGACCTGGATTAGGTATAAAACCCGATGTGTTTCTGCTTTAAATGTGCGCACATACGCAGACGTACACGCACGCGTGCGTAGATGTCAAAACAAACGCGAATCAGGTTCGCTTTTGTTCCACAGATCCAAGTTCCACCGTCGTTGCCTGTGACTGCATGTGTTTATGTGAAATGTAGATTTGGTGAGCTTGTGGCGCATGAATAAGTAATGGAGGTCTGGAGAGAACCCAGCTGTTGGCAGTGGTTCAGCCCGTGGCTCAGGCCCCAGTGGTAGGGTTTTATCAAGCCAATCAGTCCTGATGTGATCGAAGATGGAGGGGAATTTGGCGTGGCTCCTTGGCTCTGAGAGAGACTGACTTGGGAGGACAGACCTTAAAAAGACTCTGTGAAATAACACAGGCTCTCTGCCTCGAGAGAAAATCCAATTTGCTCGGAGGATTAGCGTGTCGAGTTACCTTCACTGGTGCTAGCGCATTAAGCCTCTTGCCATGTGCTAATTACATTTAACATGAAAGAGTTAAGCAGTGATCGTGTTTCATGAAACTCGGGCATAGCAAAGCTGATCTTCTTTGTAGATTATCACAAATTCAGAGGGAATGTGAGCAAAAAAAACAGGAAAAATATATTTCTGTCTCATTCACAGTATTTACATGAAGTACTTATTGGTTTGTAATGGTAATCTTGCCGGGGAATGTACTTGAACGTACCATATATCCATGGGCGCTTTTTAAAAATAGTTACATTGTAACAAATCTGAAGAGTTCAGGAGATTTAATCAAGAGACATTAAGGAGAGAAGAAGAAGCAACACAGCGTACAGCTCCTGAATACTGATGTACTCCTGCTGAAACATCAATACATTCGTGGGCATCACGGTTTGTCTAGCAGCTCTTCTGGCAGCCTGGACTGGACTTCCTTGATGAAACTGGTTTGCTGACGGTTTCTTTTTTAAAGCCGAGTCTGTAGTTGTGAGTCCCTCCAGCTGCCTCATGCCAGATGCACATTCAGAAGTCCGTGGTAGCTCGCCATTGTGTGTGAATATGCTTGATAATTTCTCTCTCTTGACTTTGCTGGTTCCTCGCTTGATGGTGCCCTTTTTAAGTTGTGCAGGTGCCTTGTCATTACCGTCTTGGACAGCGTTGTGAGGCACCGTCATGTTTTTAGATTGATTTATTTCACCTTTATTTAACCAGGTAGGCAAGTTGAGAACAAGTTCTCATTTACAATTGCGACCTGGGCAAGATAAAGCAAAGCAGTTCGACAGATACAACGACACAGAGTTACACATGGAGTAAAACAAACATACAGTCAATAATACAGTATAAACAAGTCTACAATGTGAGCAAATCAGGTGAGAAGGGAGGTAAAGGCAAAAAGGCCATGGTGACAAAGTAAATACAATATAGCAAGTAAAACACTGGAATGGTAGTTTTGCAATGGAAGAATGTGCAAAGTAGAAATAAAAATAATGGGGTGCAAAGGAGCAAAATAAATAAATAAATTAAATACAGTTGGGAAAGAGGTAGTTGTTTTGGCTAAATTATAGGTGGGCTATGTACAGGTGCAGTAATCTGTAAGATGCTCTGACAGTTGGTGCTTAAAGCTAGTGAGGAAGATAAGTGTTTCCAGTTTCAGAGATTTTTGTAGTTCGTTCCAGTCATTGGCAGCAGAGAACTGGAAGGAGAGGCGGCCAAAGAAAGAATTGGTTTTGGGGGTCATCACAGACACCCTTATCATTTAGAGCATTGGCTGCCATGAAAGTTAATTTCCCCCCTTTTGTTCGGTGGTTAATATTGTCAGGCCATCCTTTGATTCTGGAAAGCTGCGTTATTTCAGAATGTTGCCTTGTTTTTGAGTAATGAAGACAAATGACGCTTTTGTTTTCCCAGGGAAACTTCTGTAGCTGTAAGAGCGGCTGTGATTTCGGTTCACTACTGGAACAAAGAGGACGTTTTCACGCTGTAAACTGTGGATTTCTTCGTGTCTTTTCACACTCGTATCCTCGACTTTCATCTCTGTGCTAATTGTCGTTCTGTCAGCTTGACTTTTCTCTTCCTTATAATTTGTCCAAATTAGAAGTTTTCCCCTTATTATACATAGTCTCCAGAGGATGTCAGTAGCAGTAAGTAAAACTCTGTCTATCCTCGTATGAACCACATTTATTCCCCTCCTCAGGATATAATCGATAGAAAGCTTGTATCTTCGCCCACTGTGAAATTGCTTATAATGAAATTTTGCCAACCCTCCCTCTCTCAACCGATCAGTCAGTCAATCAATCATCATCACCCTCCACTCAGTCTCCGAACTCTGTGGCGGTTGAATTGGCCATTATAGTGGCTGGTTGGTGTAACAGCCGATATCTGTGGTGATCCGTCTCTTCTAGCTGGGAGCAGAGCAGATCGGCCAGTCAGATAGGATGAGCAGAGCTGTAGGATCTTAGGATGGACATGACAGGCCCATCTCTGTTTCTATCTCCATCTCTGCCGTACCTGAGCTCCCTACAAATCCCAGCCGTTAGCATCTTGGAGCTGTTAGCATCCCCCTCCCTCCCGTACCTGCCTCTCTTGGACTCGTGCTGTGTAGACATTACTAGGCTATCCTCCTCCTCCAGTCTCTGATTGGTAGACACTGAAACTTTCCACCTATCTGTTCTCTCTCTGCCCGGCAGCACTGCCACTTTAAAGTGTGCATCAACAGGTGTACAATGATGTTAATTTACTGCATGACATAGTCCCACCTCTGCATGTAGCAGAAGTAACGCACAGGCACATTCATGCATACCAATTTCACGCTTAGTCACCATCCGTGTCCTCCTCCACCCACTATTAACCACATTAATACGTTTTTGTAATGTCACCGGGGCGGCAGGCATTTTGCTACCAGAATACACATCTGAAATGAACTAGAAATCAGCTGAGGTCTGAGGAATCCCACTTGAGTATGCAGTAATTAAACGCACACTCCCCCCGGAGAGGAGGAAGTGACCCGGAAGAGCATGTCAGAGGTCAGCCCCATCACCTCATCACACACAGCCCAGGGTTGCCTGGCGATTAGCCCCGCAAGCTGCTGATGTTCCTAGTGGGGGGGGGGGGGGGGGGGGTCTCAGTCTATCCCCCTTTTTTTTCTGTAATGTGGATTTGAACGGCAAATCAAGGTGAGGAATGGAGGAAATAATAGCTGCTGTGGAAAAGGATCCGCTATGATCTCTTACCGAGTTAGAGAGTGATTTGATTTCCTTTTCTAATATAGATAATACAATGGCTCCTCCGCCAGGGAATGAAACTGAAATAATTTAATTCACGGAATTAAACTGAAATAATTCAATTCTACCCGCGCGTGTGTTTGAGCAAACACTTTCTTGTGCTCTTTTGTGCCGTTCTCGACTGCCTGAACAACAGCTCGACAGGTGGTTCTCAACCAAATATGCGCACACACTGTGCTGCTTGTTTCTGCTTGAAATGACCTGATTCCTCAGTTGTTACCAACAATTACCACCAATATAATTGTTACTGGAAATTGGTGCTGTGAGTGGAAACTCTGTGGTAACAACAAGGCTCTACTTAGTCAGGCTCTCTAGGCTGTACTAATGTAAAACATTCCACACTGAGCTTCGTCCTTCCTGTGAGTCCTCACTCACCACCTCTCTCTAGAAACGCCTGGAGAGAGATTCCTCTGCGAAAGAAAGATAAACATGCTTTATTTGTCCGAGGTCAATGTTCTGTTCCGAGCAACCTTAGAAGGCTGTCCTTTCACTAGCCTTAGAATCTCTCCTTGAAATTGTTCCTCTGCAAAACGTTCAGCTGGCGTGTACAGTATTTGTTCTTTTAATAAAAAACAGTGTCATTGTAGCTGTGAAGAAGAAAAGCATTTTACGTCTGCAAAAGTTATTGTAAAAGAACTCGATGGCATTGAGTAAAGAATACCTGCAGTGTGCAAGTACAGCCATCAGTATTGTACTAGCCTGCTACTGAGTCACGATTAACCAACCGCAATTCCCATTTTGCTTAATGCACAAAGGCAGCGGCTCTACAGCATGTTAACATCTTCTGTGGTGGATAATGCTCGCACGCGTCATGGCCCGCCGTGTAGCATACAGCAGGGTAAACGCGGATATTTTCTTCCTTCGTCTTCCAGCTCGAAGACCCCCAAGAAGGCGGTGTTTGCTGGCAGCATGCAGCTGCTGGCTGGGATCAAACTGTGCACAGGGAGAGTCCTGACTAACCACCCACACTATGAAGACCGAGCTCTGAGAGAGAGGACCAAACAGGTAAAACAAAACCCCCCTTTTTTTTAAATCCTTTTCCTACTTCTATACTTAAAAAAAAAAGTATGTCTACATAAGACCTGACCTGAGAGGAGAGTAACATAAAGAAAACGGCACACCTGTAAATATGTGATGACCAAGGTTTTGGGGGTCAATTCCATTTAAAATGTCAGTCCAACCTGGGAATTAAACTGTCCACGTGGAAAAGAAAAGGGCCGTGTTCAAGTCGTCTCCACACTCAGAAGGCATGACCCTCACTCGGGTGATGATGCTATCAAGGAGAGGACACCACTTCCGTATACCTGTGCTGTGATATTAGCATGGAGGGGACGTTGACCGCGGCCGGGGAAATGGAGTCCCATAAACCTCCGCATGAGAGCATGCTATCAGTCACTTATATTTCCTGTCTGGCTTTCCCCTCAGTTTAACAGAAGCATGCGACTTTAAACAGCCAGGCATTTGTCAGATGTATAGATGAATTGTGGTGGTGTGAACCGTCGCTAAAGCTCGTTAGACAGTGCAGCGCGTGGGGCTAGGTGAGGGGGAGGCAGGCAGACAGGGGAGGAGATGGTGCACACGGCTGCTGAGTGGCTGGGTACAGAGCGTTCTGCCACTCTGTGGGTGGTGCTCTACGGCGTGTGATGCTGTGCCGTGCGGCGGTGCCTCACGAAGCTCTGCAGGCAGAGCTCTGACTAATGAAGCTCTGCAGCTGTGGGAGGGAGAGGAGAGGGGAGGGGAGGGCTCGCACCTCAGGTTCGGGGGCTCTGGCTCTGCCTGGGGGACGTGAGCGGAATGCTCCCTCCACACCACCCTGCTGTGCGTCTGTCAGCCCCCAGCACCACAGAGGGGTCAGCCCCCAGCACCACAGAGGGGTCAGCCCCCAGCACCACAGAGGGGTCAGCCCCCAGCACCACAGAGGGGTCAGCCCCCAGCACCACAGAGGGGTCAGCCCCCAGCACCACAGAGGGGTCAGCCCCCAGCACCACAGAGGGGTCAGCCCCCAGCACCACAGAGGGGTCAGCCCCCAGCACCACAGAGGGGTCAGCCCCCAGCACCACAGAGGGGTCAGCCCCCAGCACCACAGAGGGGTCAGCCCCCAGCACCACAGAGGGGTCAGCCCCCAGCACCAGCACAGCCCACTGTTAACACTCATCACAAGGTCTCTCATAACCAACTCTCTATCAATAAGTCATGCCTGCCTATATGTGTGTCTGTGTCTATCTGAGCCCTGTGTTGTGCTGTGTTGTCCTCCATGTTTACAGGTGTGTGTGTGTGTGTGTGTGTGTGTGTATTATCCCCTGGGTGTGTTTCTCTCCTGGTCGTTTCAGGTGTATCAGATCTACGCCCAGCAATCCCCAGAGGAGGTCCACGGGATCCTGCGTGCGGCGGGGGCTGATTTCGTGGTGATGGAGGACAGCATCTGCTACGAGAGGAGGCATGGCCGGGGCTGCAGGCTCCGAGACCTGCTGGATCTGGCCAACGGACATGTAGGTGTCGTTTCTGGCAGGGGTTGGGATTCTGCGACGTGATGCCAGCTCTTTCACGAATGTATGAGTGTTTTGATGTGCGTTTGTTTGAACAGGAGGTCGATTGTTTTTGTTAAAATATATTTTTTTGAGAGCTGATAGGAGGAATATTGATTGGATTGCTTCAGTGTGAGAGAACGGGAGTGCGGGATAGATTCTTTGGGTGTTTGTGAGATTGGGAGGTAAGGGCTGTTTTGGGGCGTGTGTGTGTTTTGCATGTGCTCTCTCTAAATCACATGTTGTCCGTCAGCCTCTGTCAATCATAGACACATCAAAGTATGATTGCTTTGAAAGGGCTCAATTACAGGCAGCATCGGGTCTGGAGATTCATCCTCCTCTGATCTGCGTATCACCGCTGGTTGAAAGATGTATTTTCTCTCCTCCCGCTTTTGATGCAAGGAATAAATGAGTCACTGGTTATTTGGGTTTCTGGAGGCATGTTTGCCTTGTATACCGTCTCATCCTTCCTGAGTGGTGAATGTGGGGTTAGTAATGTTTCACTGCATGTGAACCCCACATCCACATCGCGTAGTGATTGGCGCAACTCAGAAATCTTTATTGAGAGAATCACAAAAACATATGATTTTTGTTGTTGTTGTCAATTATTGAATTCCCTGGATCCTTGTGGTACAAATCTCACTCAAGGGTACTATTTGAATGCATCTAATGTGTTTTTGGATTAGATCATGGATGGCCCTGGGGACAATGACCCAGACTTGGTCCACTCTACCCACCCTCGCTTCTGTGAGTCCATCAAGACAGACGGCCCTGCCTACACCGCCCTCTTCACCCGCGTTTTCCAAAACAAGACCTTCCACGTATACAAGCTGAAGAGGGGCAAGAAGAGAGCCAAGGCCGACAGAGAGCCAGTGGCCATGGAGGATAAAACCCAGTAATAAGGCCCTGGGGACCCCATAAACAACCCCCGCCCACCCATATCCAGCAGCTCCCCAGTCTCCGTCTCAGCCTCCTGCTCCCTTCCATGTTGATAACCTGACGACTGCTCTGTGCTCTCTGGTCTACTCGACTTCATCTGGAACCATGGCTACACTCTCCCTCCCTCCTTCCATCCCTCCCTGCGCCACGGCAGCCAGAGGCAGGTAATCACGGCCGGCTGACACGGCGCTGATTTGAGCAGCGTCTGATTGTGGCGGGCGAGCAGATGAGCACATGCATATCAAACCAGGGCTTTGTGTCAGGAAGCTCATGTTTAAACAGGAGAGGAGGGATGACGGCACATCACAACAACATTCACGGCTCTCTCTCTCTTTCACCCAGACTGAAGGCAGAGCAGACAAGAAAGAGGAGAGGGACCTTTGAGAGGGAGCTGATTGAAAGCTAGAGCAGTGGGGGTAATTATTGCGAGGACCAGTCTGGTCTCTTTGGTGGCTGGGGCTGCAGCCTGACTGCACAGCTGCACCCTGTGCCATTTCCTTGTTTTTAAACCGTGCCATGGCTCGTCTCCACTTGTTAATGAGGACTCCTCTTTTGATACTCTCTCACAGAAACACAAAAGTTCTGCATAAGTTGTCAGTTGCGGTGTATCAAGGGGAAGTGGCATTCTCATTGTAATGCATAACAGTCCTATCAATGTGAAGAGGATTTGCTTGTTCATTCCGTTGCATTGAAATTGGATGTTTAATTTAGGAGTTGGCCAATAATACATTTTACGAGGGAGAAGTAATTTCATTATGTTTGCCTAATAAGTGACTACTAATGTAATGTTTTTGAGCATTGACATTCTTCATTTTCATATTTATTAATAATTCAGTTGAGATGCATTGGTCATTTAAACCGACAGTATTTTTTTTAAATGAGCAAATGCTCGAGCAAATCATGTATTAACTGTGTCTATTCGATCCCAACTCAGCACCACAGAATCATACAGTGTTATGTAGAAGGGCTGCATTGTCGGTGAACCATGACCACTGGTCAATGTTGAATGAGGTGAATGGTTAACATATTCAGGGCAACTGGTCTATGTAGGACAGGCTAACATACCGTGGGTATCAGAGGTATTCAACGCCTTGGATTTTGTTTCACGTTGGTGGGCTACAAAGTGGGATTGAAATAGATTTAATTGTCATTTTCTCGTCATGGATTTACACAAAATACACAACGTCGAAGTGAAAATAATTTAAAGAATAAAATGTATACAGATGACTAAACATTAAAATGACTCAAATAAAGTTGTTGAATATAAGTATGCAACCCCTTTGTTTAGGCATGGCTAAATTAGTTAGTTGGTAAACATTTGGCTTAACAAATCACAAGTTACATGGGAAATAATAGGGGTTGACATTAGTTTTGAAAGGCTACCCCGTCCTCTGTCCCCCATACAAGGTCCCTCAGTCAATAATTGAATTTCAAGCACAGATTCAACTACAAAGACCAGAGGGGTATACAATGACGCAAGCTACAGGAGATCTACTCAGGGTTTTCTAAAGCTAGCCAGCTTCAGTTACTTTCCCATTCCAGCTCAGGCTTCATCCGTACTACCACGGGGGATATTGCTTGTCCGTCTACCAAACTGCGTGTGCATGTTGCACGTGGCTCGTCAAACACCAGGCTTTTCGTTAAGACTGCGTGTGCATGTTGCACGTGGCTCGTCAAACACCAGGCTTTTCATTGAGACTGCGTGTGCATGTTGCACGTGGCTCGTCAAACACCAGGCTTTTCATTGAGACTGCGTGTGCATGTTGCACGTGGCTCGTCAAACACCAGGCTTTTCATTGAGACTGCGTGTGCATGTTGCACGTGGCTCGTCAAACACCAGGCTTTTCATTGAGACTGCGTGTGCATGTTGCACGTGGCTCGTCAAACACCAGGCTTTTCATTGAGACTGCGTGTGCATGTTGCACGTGGCTCGTCAAACACCAGGCTTTTCATTGAGACTGCGTGTGCATGTTGCACGTGGCTCGTCAAACACCAGGCTTTTCATTGAGACTGCGTGTGCATGTGGCTCGTCAAACACCAGGCTTTTCATTGAGACTGCGTGTGCATGTTGCACGTGGCTCGTCAAACACCAGGCTTTTCATTGAGACTGCGTGTGCATGTTGCACGTGGCTCGTCAATGTGACCATGTTAAAATACCTATTTGGATAGTCCCATCTGTAGATGCTCTACAAACGTTCATACTGTCAATATGCTATCAAGGTCAAACTATCTGTTGATAAGGGTTATGTTGCGGTTAGGGTCATGTTGCGGTTAGGGTCATGTTGCGGTTAAGGTAATGTTGCGGTTAGGGTCATGTTGTGGTTAGGGTTATGTTGCTGTTAGGGTTATGTTGCTGTTAAGGTCATGTTGCTGTTAGGGTCATGTTGCGGTTAGGGTCATGTTGCGGTTAGGGTCATGTTGCGGTTAGGGTCATGTTGCGGTTAGGGTCATGTTGCGGTTAGGGTCATGTTGCGGTTAGGTCATGTTGCGGTTAGGGTCATGTTTAGAATAAGGGTTAGGGTTAGTAGATAGTTAGTTGAAATTTTACAGATGCTGTACAGACGACCCACCCGAAACACGGCAAAGCCTTATGTTTGAGGCAAATCCAACACAACTCATCACTGAGTAACTGTATCATTATTTTCATCACGGTATGGGCATGCTGGACATTGGCAAAGACTGGGGAGTTTTTCAGGATAAAAATAAATGAGATTAAGCTAAGCACAGGCAAAATCCTAGAGGACAAACCTGCTTCAGTCTGCTTTACACCAGACCCTGGGTGAGGAATTCACCTTTCAGCAGGACAATAACCTACAACACAAGGTTGAATATACACTGGAGTTGCTTACCAAGAAGACAGTGAATGTTCCTGAGTGGCCAAGTTAGTTTTGGCTTAAATCTGCTTGAATCTATGGCAAGACTTTAAAATTGCTGACTAGCCATGATCACCAACATCTTGACAGAGCTTGAACAATTTACTGTAGAAAATAATAATTTTCAAAAATCGAGGTGTGCAGAGCTCTTAGAGACTTACTCCAAGAAGACTCACAGCCATAATACTTATCTAATCAAGGTATAAAAAAATATATATATACAGTTGATGTCGGAAGTTTACATACACCATAGCCAAATACATTTAAACCCAGTTTTTCACAATTACTGACATTTAATCCTAGTAAAAATGCCCTGTCTTTGGTCAGTTAGGATCACCACTTTATTTTAAGAATGTCAAATGTCAGAATAATAGTAGAGAGAATGATTTATTTCAGTTTTTTTTTATTTCATCACATTCCCAGTGGGTCAGAAGTTTACATACACTCAATTAGTATTTGGTAGCATTGCCTTTTAAATTGTTAAACTTGGGTCAAACGTCTCGGGTAGCCTGTCCCATTCCTACAGACAGAGCTGGTGTAACTGAGTCAAGTTTGTAGGCTTCCTTGCTCGCACACACTTTTTCAGTTCTAACCACAAATGTTCTATAGGATTGAGGTCAGGGCTTTGTGATGGCCACTCCAATACCTTGACTTTGTTGCCCTTAAGCCATTTTGCCACAACCTTGGAAGTACGCTTGGGGTCATTGTCCATTTGGAAGACCCATTTGCGACCAAGTTTTAACTTCCTGACTGATGTCTTGAGATGTTGCTTCAATATATCAACATCATTTTCTTTCCTCATGATGCCATCTATTTTGTGAAGTGCACCAGTCCCTCCTGCAGCAAAGCACCCCCACAACATAATGCTGCCACCCCCGTGATTCACGGTTGGGATAAGGTTCTTCGGCTTGCAAGCCTCCCCCTTTTTCCTCCAAACATAATGATGGTCATTATGGCCAAACAGTTCTATTTTTGTTTCATCAGACCAGGGGACATTTCTCCAAAAAGTACAATCTTTGTCCCCATGTGCAGTTGCAAACCGTAGTCTGGCTTTTTTTATGGCAGTTTTGGAGCAGTGGTTTCTTCCTTGCTGAGCGGCCTTTCAGGTTATGTCGATATAGGACTCTTTTTACTGTGGATAAAGATATTTTGTACCTGCTTCCTGCAGCATCTTCACAAGGCCCTTTGCTGTTCTGGGATTGATTTGTACTTTTCACACGAAAGTACATTAATCTCTAAGAGACAGAACACGTCTCATTCCTGAGCAGTATGACGGCTGCGTGGTCCCATGATGTTTATGCTTGCGTACTATTATTTGTACAGATGAACGTGGTACCTTCAGACGTTTGGAAATTGCTCCCAAAGATGAACCAGACTTGTGGTGGCCTACACGTTTTTTTTTCTGAGGTCTTGGCTGATTTATTTTGATTTTCCTATGATGTCAAGCAAAGAGGCACTGAGTTTGAAGGTAGGCCTTGAAATACATCCACAGGTACATCTCCAAATTTGGTCAATTAGCCTATCAGAAGTTTCTAAAGTCATGACATCATTTTCTGGAATTTTCCATGCTCTGTAATTATAAGTGAAATAACCAGTCTGTGAACAACTGTTGGAGAAATTACTTGTGTCATGCACAAAGTAGATGTTCTAACAGACTTGCCAAAACTATAGTTGTTAACAAGAAATTTGTGGAGTGTTTTAAAAAAGAGTTTTAATGACTCCAACCTAACTGTATGTAAACTTCAAGTGTGTGTGTGTATATATATATATATATATATATATGTATGTGTATATATATGTATATATGTATATATATGTATATATATATATAAAATTATTTTTTGACAGTATTTTGTGTAGATAAAAAAATAAAATAATTGAATCCCACTTTGTAACACAATAAAATGTGAAGAAATCCAAGCAGGGTGAATACCTGTGATATGTAGTCTAAATCCTGATGTAAACAAATTCAGATGTAACAGGGAAATGTCAAATGATTCAATACTGTAAATAGTTAATGTGTGTTATTTTATTGCATATTGGCAATGTGGATTACATCATGGTATTATTTAAATAGTTAACAACTTTAGAGTATGGAAGTGCCTTCAAAGTTGTTCATCTCTGTGTTGATGTAAAATGTGTCTGTTATTGAACCTAACAGTTGCTTATAGAGCTGTAAAAGGAAATAAATAATGTTTACACTTCATTTTCATTGTTGTATTTTGCATGATTTAAGCTTCATGTCAATTTGAGAGAGTTTACAGGGCCAAATCTTGCAGGGGGTTTAAATATCAAATAGGCATCATTTTGGGGATTGAATGCAGACTGATTACATGAATGTTTCCAATATTCTGTCGACCGTATCAGATTTTGTACCATCTGGAAGTCATGATGACAATTTTCCATGGCCCAGTCTTCATTACTTAACACTGTGTTTAATCTAGAAGACACACTCTGCTAATCTGGCGTTTTGTGATATTTCCTCTCCTATTGTTCTGCGTCTGTCTGTTCACCCAGTAAATGGGTTGGTTCTGTTTGACGTGCCAGTGGAGAAATTGCACTAGTTGGGGTAGCATATCATGTTTCATGATGTTTCATCTTCCTTGTGAATGCAGTTGACCATTGATCAGTGTTCCATTTTCTCATCGAAAGGGACTTTTGTTTTCTGTGTTGCTTTGTATGAGGGGGGGAAAAAATGTTTTCACATGTGAGCTTCTGCTGTCACCATTCTTTTGATGTTCACACCAAATAAAATCATTGCAAGACAATCTCCATCATTGCATTTATTCAAAGTCCAAAAACAATATATCTTGCTTGAGGCTTTCACTTTCTTTCCTAGTCCTGTATTCCATAAACCTCATCAACTAGATTCAGCTGCGGGATGTTTGTTTTTTTCTTGAGTGGAGGCAGGAACGTAATGACAAATAATTTGTCAATTGCAAATTGACCGTAAGAAGCCCAAACCGATATATTTCAAACCTTGTATACATTTGTATACGATCAGAGACTCTATTATGCGTGGGGATACTTGGGAATAGATTTCCAAAATTAAAATAATTTGGAGCTGATTTCCTGGTGTTCTTATAGTTTTTTTAAATGTAAAACAATGACATTTATGCTCTGAAAACTTGGAGTGCAAAAATAAAACCACACGCGGGCCAAATTCAGCCTGTGGACCACCATTTGGGGAACGCTGCTATAAACTCACATCATGCTTAATGCAAACAATCAGGAAAATCACTGATTTCAAATAAATTAATCTTTTATTGAGAAAAAAGATTGATGCAAATACAAAACACCAAGATATCTATATTCAAAGCCGGTCATGATAATGATAAAAAAAAAAAAGATAAGTTCACTTTTTCTTAAAGAAGCAGTACGTGATCCATAGTTCTTCCATTGACACATTAAAAAAGCAATGACTTTATCTTCCTATATACACATGAGGTAAAAACATAAAATTCCACAATATGTTTGTATCCATTAGACAATGTTGAAGCCATTTATGATACAAATGAAAGTAGAATCTTTTCTCTGCAACCCAGAGAGAAATCCTGTGAATCCCAAACACAATCTTCACATTTTAATCATTATTTTTTACTAGCTCCTCTATAAGCCAGGTTCCTGGCCAACCGTGCTCGGAGGATGAATCAAAACTCCATCCCTTGAGGAGCTTTTGATGCCTATGAAAAAGCATTGCATTGCGGCAGCGTTCCGTTCCCTCACCTCCCTGTCCTATTTTAAACTCACGTTCTTGCTGCCTTCAGAAAATTGGCACGTTTGAAATCCGTAATCAGAATGTCGACTTCTCAATCGACTTTTAAAACTGCCATGATCCTTTGGTTTACAGCATGACAGCTCCGCCATCAACTCCCATTAGGATTAGTGCGCTGATGTGTTTTAAACACACTCCTACCCTTTACTGTTGTACCGTCACGCTCAACATGCAGCGTTTCTGCACTGATTCGTTTTTTTTTTTTTTAAGTAAATCAAAATAATGAGAAGCTAGTGTGCTGATGCTACCTTGAAATACATGAAATACAATGTTGGTGTTTAGTCTATCGCAGAGGAAGGTAACATTACTTATTTATTTCATTTGCTGTGCAACAAACCATTTCCTCTACTCCCCATGGAGCTTCACAGCTCCTCACACAAGCACATTTAACTCAGAGTCCCGGAGGTGCTTTGAATCAGCACAAACCTTCCCTCCTTTCCACTCTTCCTCCCTTCTGCATTCTTTGGCTAATTTCACCTCCACTCTCCACTCCTCTCTCAAAGCAGAGGCGAACAACACAAATGCAGTGAACGCTGGCTTCTGAAGGGTTTTTAGTTTGGGCAGATTGGTCCTGGTTTATATGATAGGGTGGAACTGTTTGTGGGGGCATCATCCTCCAGCTTTGGGGAAGATAAATAGCTGAAGCCCACTGGGTGAGATCCTTCATGTGAATAACCATGTAGCTGGGTCATTTCCCTTTGATCGTTCAATCTGCTGGGCTCATACTATTTACTGTGAACGCCCCCCCCCTTTAACACAACTGGTAAACACTCCCTTCCAGACATATATCAGTGAACACAGTCAACTATAGCTGCCTCCACTATCACAACGCCATGGCAACAGCAGCGATGGTCAGAGGGTGTCCACTGTCAATTCTATAGGAGGCTTCGGCGCGACCCTCTCTGCACTTTTTTCACCTTGGACCGCCATTCACGATGAATTTGTCATTTGTATTCATAGCATGGTCCTCTGCTGCAATGGTGGTGTTCAGAAGGTTTGGTATTCCTGAGAAAGAAGGTTAAAGCTGAGAAACAGAAAAGGCCCTTTCCTCAGCTCCTCTGTCCTTTCCTTTTCTTCTCTCCGGCTTGATTTCTGAGCTCTCTTCCTCCGGTGAATATAAATGAATGGAGGGGCGAGTGAAGTGAATAGAAAACCAAATCAAGGAAGGAGAAGTTTAGGATATAACATACGAGCACAACTGTTAACTGTGACTGCACACCCAGCAAAGAGATTTTGGAAAGAGAGCCCACTGGAAGGCCACAGAAAAAACTATTCCTGTATCAAATGTCTAAGCAGTTTTTCAAAACACTGATGTATCACAGACATAGAGAACAGAATATGGTATATCAAGGGCCAAAAGGTGCGAGGCAATCCTCGCAATTCATTTCACTGACAAATATAATAACATTTTCCCCCGAATTATTCTCAACAGCAAGCCACTGCAATAGGTCTGTGTGCCATGTAAGTGCCATAATTAATCTGTCCATGTCATTGATTGGCAGCTCCCATTATCCAGTGAACAGTGAGTCTCAGCTATAGGCCTGGTTAGGTTAACATCAGTCCCAGCCTCAGCCTCGCTCTAGGCCCGTTTAGAGAAAAAACCCTGTGGAGAACAAGTCACTCCCAGAGGAGAGAGGCCAAGCTCTCCATCAGTCTCTCTCTCTCCTTCCTGAACTTCTCTCTCTCCTCCTATTCTTCCAATTAGTTTCCTGTAGCTCTGTAGTTTCCTGCTGTTTGGTGGTCTCTGCAGCACGGTAGCTTGGTCTGTCTCCCTCAGCGTTCAGAGGTCGCTGGCCTCGGTCTTCTCGTAGAGGGCTTTGAGTTTCTCGAAACGTGGGCCCCAATCCTTCAGGGAGTCTTGGCCCCTAGCCGTGTCCTCCTCCAGCCCGGCTGAGCTGAAGGAGCTGAGAGACCCGGCCAGCGAGCCTCCCCCCTCCGTGGAGAACACCTGCAGGGAGTCGAAGGGGGCTGACTCTGGGGCCTGGTCAGCGTCCCGGATGATCTCACACAGGTAGCGGGCCAGGTCCTGGCTGGAGAAGGACAGGCTCTTTCTGGCCAGCAGGAGGGGCCTGCTCTGGCCCTGGGCGAGGGACCTGGTGGGGGGCACATCCCTCCGCAGGGTGGTGGTGAAGGAGGAAGGGGCGGTGCTGGCGCCCAACCTGCTAAGAGTGTCTGTTGGTGCTGGGTGCTGTTGGTGCTGGGTGTGGGGGTGGTGATGTTGGTGGATGGCCCTGGTTCGGCTGTACTGGACAGACTGGGCCGGACTGGGCTGGAGAGACTTCTGTAGTTCGGCCATATCATATGCATTCTACACGTACACACACACGCACACACGCACACACACACACACACACAGAGGGAGAGAGGATGGAACGTCAAAATAGAGAATGGAAAGGAGGAACAAATGGACAGATGGAGCAATAGAGAGTATTTCGTATTTTATTAGCATCCCCATTAGCTGTTGCCAAGGCAGCAGCTTCTCTTCCTGGGATTCAAACAAGTTAAACATCACATCATAGAGTGTGATGGTGAGAAGAGGAGAAAAAAAGAGCAGAGCTTCCTCTGCATATGCTCTACCTGTCTACATTTACACTCTGTCTTCATTTTCTCCCTTAGTGAACAAAATCCAGATTAATTCTCTGCTAGTGGAGAGGTGACAGACTGTATTAGCCGAATACACTAAGTAATCTGAGGGAATGTGAAGGGGACGAGGGGAGTGTTTCACTTCAACAGAGCACAGGGAAATATTGGACGAGGGCTAGAGAACATCCATTTTTATATAACACACAATCACTTCAGCATTCATTTGATTCAGGCGAGACTGATTCACCCTCGTTACCACGGCAGCGCTTCACTCTGGAGAGATGGAAGCCTGGGCCCTGGAGGAAAAGAGGATGGAGGAATGGTAGAGTGGAGGAGTAAATGACACACGGGCGGGTGTGCTCTGTAATTGATTACCTCAAATAAAATGTTATTTGTCATATGCTCCGAATATAACAGGTGGAGACCTTACTCACAAGCCCTTAACCAACAATGCAGTTCAAGAAATATTTATTGAATTTAAAGGAAAACATTGTTCTAAAATCAAAAAGTAACACAAGAAAATTAAATAACAATAACAAGACTATATATAGGGGGTACTGGTACCAAGTCAATGTACAGGTTAGTCGAGGTCATTTGTAAAGTGGCTATGCATAGATAAACAGCGAGTAGCAGCAGTGTAAAAACAAGGAGGGGTTCAACGTAAATAGTCCGGTGGCCACTTGATTAATTGTTCAGCAGTTTTATGGCAGTTTTATGGCAGTTTTATGGCAGGCTCTCACATCTAAAGATCCACCAGAGGACCTCTTAAAGGATTTCAGCATCACTAAGCATCTGATCATCACGTTATGTGTCACTGTCACAGTGTCTCCTGACCCCTCCTGTCTCAGCCTCCAGTATTTATGCTGCAGTAGTTTATGTGTTGAGGGGCTAGGGTCAGTTTGTTATATCTGGAGTACTTCTCCTGTCCTATCCGGTGTCCTGTGTGAATTTGTATGCTCTCTCTAATTCTCTCTTTCTCTCTTTCTGTCTTTCTCTCTGAGGAGGACCTGAGCCCTAGGACCATGCCTCAGGACTACCTGACATGATGACTCCTTGCTGTCCCCAGTCCACCTGGCCGTGCTGCTCCAGTTTCAACTGTTCTGCCTGTGATTATTATTATTTGACCATGCTAGTCATTTATGAACATTTGAACATCGTGGCCATGTTCTGTTATAATCTCTACCCGGCACAGCCAGAAGAGGACTGGCCACCCCACATAGCCTGGTTCCTCTCTAGGTTTCTTCCTAGGTTTTGGCCTTTCTAGGGAGTTTTTCCTAGGCACCGTGCTTCTACATCTGCATTGCTTGCTGTTTGGGGTTTTAGGCAGGGTTTCTGTACAGCACTTTGAGATATCAGCTGATGTACGAAGGGCTATATAAATACATTTGATTTGATTTGATTGATCGTGTGTAAGGAGTTCATGAATATTCAAACACTCCACTAGTGTCTTTTTAGTTGGAGGTGAACCAGAGTGAGAAGGTGTTACAATGGCATGGTGGGGAAGAGGAGTGTGCTTGAGCTAGTGTGGTACCCATAATGCCTAGCCTCGAATCCAACCTGAATTGTTTCACTTCACAAACTCAGTCTGGAACTGCGTTCAGTGAAACCGTTTGTGACAAGGGACAAAAAGGCACTGCATCACATTGTGCGTTAGTGTATAGGAGCCATAGATGTGTTCGCGCTTACCTGGTCCTCCTCTCCTCCTCCTTCCTCATCGTAGTTGAGCACGTTCTCTCTAATGTCCTCCCAGCCATCATGGTGAGCTGACACGTGGTAAACGCCCTCCTTTAGGCCCTTGTAGCTGCGCCAGCGGGTGTACAGGAAGATGCCCAGCAGCAGCACTAGGGGGCGCCGGAGAGCACAGAAGGAGGAAGAGGCAGACGCACACAGAGAGAGAGAAAGTTCCTAGTTCAGTTTGATTAGAAGTGACTGCGTGAACTGTTTCCACTGCGTTGATTTGACATTGCATTATCAGCATGATGGCTGTGCTGAGAGGCCTGACAGGTGGAGTGCTGGCTGACTGCTGGGACAGCTACTCAATAAGGTCTCTCTCTGCAGAGTTGCAAATGGTGTTCTCAAAATCAATCCTCCCCTATAGACTGCTGTGACCTTTAGAGTATATTATCTACCCATACAGTTCTTCTCCATAAATCTCTCTATACTCTACCCCTCCCTCCCCCTTCCGTCACACCTTATTTGACTCAACCTCTCAGCTTTGATCATTCCTCAGATTTCTTCCTCTCTCTCTCTCTCTCTCTCTCTCTCTCTCTCTCTCTCTCTCTCTCTCTCTCTCTCTCTCTCTCTCTCTCTCTCTCTCCCTCCTCTCCCTCCTTCGGTTCCTTCAAATTCCTTTTTCTCTATCCCTCTCTCCCTCTCAATTGCCCTTATTTGTTTTGGTTCTCTGTGTTGATTGTTGTGTGCTCACCTATCATTAGTTTGATAAGGTGTCACTTAGCAAGGGGACCGGGGCGACAGGGTGAGACAGATCGAATTGAAATCTCCCAATTATCAGGGCAATCTCTGAGTGAACTCTCCCTCTTCAGAAGTGAGGTTCTGGTACCGGCAAAAAGAAATCCATATCAATTTACGAACACAATGTTCACCCTCCTATGTTCACAAGCAAATCAAGTTGCTTTTTAGAGGGCTTTGTAGCGCTGGGTCTATTGCACAGGAATATGCAATCCCATGTCTGTCTGTTACTCTATCACTCCTGTGAAATGTTGCAATTGTCTTCAGACAAGACATGTTCATCTAGGTGATGCGTTTCTGTTCCCAGGACATGTTCATCTAGATGAGGTGTTCAAAAAGCCTCAGAGATTGACACGTTTCTGTTCTCAGGACATGTTCATCTAGGTGAGGTGTTCAAAAAGCCTCGGAGATTGACGCGTTTCTGTTCTCAGGACATGTTCATCTAGGTGAGGTGTTCAAAAAGCCTCGGAGATTGACGCGTTTCTGTTCTCAGGACATGTTCATCTAGGTGAGGTGTTCAAAAAGCCTTCGGAGATTGACGCGTTTCTGTTCTCAGGACATGTTCATCTAGGTGAGGTGTTCAAAAAGCCTCAGAGATTGACACGTTTCTGTTCTCAGGACATGTTCATCTAGGTGAGGTGTTCAAAAAGCCTCGGAGATTGACACGTTTCTGTTCTCAGGACATGTTCATCGAGGTGAGGTGTTCAAAAAGCCTCAGAGATTGACGCGTTTCTGTTCTCAGGACATGTTCATCTAGGTGAGGTGTTCAAAAAGCCTCGGAGATTGACGCGTTTCTGTTCTCAGGACATGTTCATCTAGGTGAGGTGTTCAAAAAGCCTCGGAGATTGACGCGTTTCTGTTCTCAGGACATGTTCATCTAGGTGAGGTGTTCAAAAAGCCTCGGAGATTGACGCGTTTCTGTTCTCAGGACATGTTCATCTAGGTGAGGTGTTCAAAAAGCCTCGGAGATTGACGCGTTTCTGTTCTCAGGACATGTTCATCTAGGTGAGGTGTTCATAAAGCCTCGGAGATTGACGCGTTTCTGTTCTCAGGACATGTTCATCTAGGTGAGGTGTTCAAAAAGCCTCAGAGATTGACGAGTTTCTGTTCTCAGGACAAGTTCATCTAGGTGAGGTGTTCAAAAAGCCTCGGAGATTGACACGTTTCTGTTCTCAGGACATGTTCATCTAGTTGAGGTGTTCAAAAAGCCTCGGAGATTGACGCGTTTCTGTTCTCAGGACATGTTCATCTAGGTGAGGTGTTCAAAAAGCCTCGGAGATTGACGCGTTTCTGTTCTCAGGACATGTTCTTCTAGGTGAGGTGTTCTAAAAGCCTCGGAGATTGACACGTTTCTGTTCTCAGGACATGTTCATCTAGTTGAGGTGTTCAAAAAGCCTCGGAGATTGACGCGTTTCTGTTCTCAGGACATGTTCATCTAGGTGAGGTGTTCAAAAAGCCTCAGAGATTGACGCGTTTCTGTTCTCAGGACATGTTCATTACATTTAAGTCATTTAGCAGACGCTCTTATCCAGATCCTCATCTACGCTCTTATCCTATCCTCATCTAGGTGAGGTGTTCTAAAAGCCTCGGAGATTGACGCGTTTCTGTTCTCAGGACATGTTCATCTAGGTGAGGTGTTCAAAAAGCCTCGGAGATTGACGCATTTCTGTTCTCAGGACATGTTCATCTAGGTGAGGTGTTCAAAAATCCTCGGAGATTGACGCGTTTCTGTTCTCAGGACATGTTCATCTAGGTGAGGTGTTCAAAAATCCTCGGAGATTGACTCGTTTCTGTTCTCAGGTGTGGGAATAGGCTGCATGTCAAGTTGTGTGATATATGTCTCCAACTCTGAAACACAGTGTTTGTCTATGACGGTCTGCCAAAACCTGGAATGAGAGTGTTGTGTGACGAAGAGAAAGGTTTCTCTGAAGTTAGTTCAGGTCAGCTCTCATAGAGACTTCCCTATTTGGGTTGTGTGTCTTCAAAAGCCCTCTGTGATTTAGAAATGTGTGTCTGTTCTCTCCAGGAGTGGAACTGTTGCTCTGATTACCAAGCAGAGGAGGTCTGAGTGGCTGGCTAGCTGCAGTCTGCCTCCACACCTTTTTTTCCCCTCTCTCCTCCTCTCCTCCAAAAACCCTACCAAAGCCTGCACTATCGATTGCATCACCCAACTAATGACTTCACACGCTTCTCCGTAACCATAAGATAGACAACATGCATCCCAGTGTCTAACACACACCACCATCTATACCAGGTTATGGAATATCACTCAAGGTGATTGATTCTGTCTGTACCACTCTCATTTTTTAAAAATCATATAGACACTGTAACTGGCATGTGCATCATGCTGAGTCCTGTGATGCATTTATTTGGAGTTTTTAAAAAAAGCAATCTCACTGAAGAATTTGTTTGTTTTTCTGCACAACTTGGGGACTTTTTGAGTGGAAAAAAGTAGCAATTTTACTAGTCAGGAAATACCAATTTATAAGACAAGTGTATAATTCCACCAGGAGCAAAGCATACTGTTTTGCATACCGCATGGCAAAATACTGAAAGAGTTACATTTCGGATTTCAGCACTAATGCCTATTGTGTAACGATAGCTCGATTCTGTATACAGTAATGCATGAGGACAGTATATACTGTGGACTTTTCTTAGGTCAGACCCATATGAATGTGGATAAAGGAAGAAAAGCCTGTTTTCCCTCTCTCCTCT
>NC_060177.1:31548971-31596471 GCF_021184085.1 Oncorhynchus gorbuscha | reverse complement strand
AGCAAGACCTAAAAAGCTGGACCCTTTAACTGAGCCTGTAGCACCACCCTCCTACAAAGGAACACCTACTGCAGTCAAAAGGCACAGCTTATTCCCAACTAAAATCATTTTGCATTTAGTCTACGACAGCATAAACTGAACATTGGGTAATTTTCACGGATGCAATTTGTCCCTCTCCAATACAGTTCTGGCAAGCTTCACTGAGATCTATTTTTCGGACAAGGAGAGCAGGCCTCCTGCTATTTCCTTCCCAGCTGTAGCTGGCTGAGAGGGTGTGAGACAGTGGGGAGGTTCCTTCTGCATCCAACGGAGGAGGGGGGTGGGTGAGAGGAGGAATTGGAGTGGGTGAGGAGGTGGAGACGTATAGCGTTAGCATCATGCCATAAACCTATTAACCGCTAAGAAAAGGAAGCTTCAGAACGAGATGCTTTTGTTCGGCTTAATGTCAAGAGAGCCAGAGCCCTTTACACTCCCAGTTATTCAACTGCTTGAATTCACTCCAAACAAACTGGATTGAATGCAGCTGGGAAGAAAAACCTCTCTCTCGATACTTAAGTTGCTGTGAGTGGAATGCTTGGCCGATTGAAATTCTATCCAAAGCCGTAGTGCATTGATCTCAATTTCTTTGGGCTTCGGTAAACAGCACATTGTGCGCCTACAAATCAAGTAATTAACACGTAAAAAGCAACAGTGGCTGTGGATGATCAAGGTCGTGTTGCCTTTAAAATTAAGCGAGGGGGGAAATGAGAGGGGAAATTCAAATTGAGCGACGGCTAGAAGTTGAACGCCCGATGAAGATAGAGGACAGGACTGTCGGAGACAGCCAGCACATTAACACCTGATCTAGTGACTGACTATGACACTAGATTGGCTGACACTAGATTGACCAAAAGGCATGTATCAATGTGGACTACTGAGTACTGGTCAAAGGTCAAAGGGACTCATTTTCACTGCCTGTTATAACTAGAGTATAAGCTGGACCTTGCTACCATAGCACGGTCCATACGCTGCCCACACACGGTCACTGTTTGAATTTCTACTAGACCTGTCAATGGACTTACAGCACAGTGCTCTACCTCAGCTGACATACAGATAGGGGAGATGGATGTTAAGTTCATGTTTTAAGTATCCTAATATTTATGTTATTTAGGGGCTATCACTCAGTCAAGAGTGCGCATAAAGTTGGGTTGGTTGATGGACCTGGCTTTGAGTGTAATGGCGACCTTTAATGGTGTTCATACGGTAGGGTAAACTTTGTTAAACTGGAACCTTGTCATTGTGTCATTTCGAATGAACATTGGTAGCAGAGGATGGTTAATAACTACAATGTGCCCCCTCGCTTCGACGAGAAGAGGTCGTACGAAAGTTAGAAAAATGTACTTGGAATCTGGACACGCGTTAGTAATCTGGACGCGAAAAAGCAAGCACTTGCGGTGGTATTATCGCTGGAGGGAAGAGCGAGAGATACAGCGCTGGATATAGCCGTTGAGGATTTGAACATGGACGATGGTATGGGAACTTTGATAAGAGCACTGGATTCTGTATTTCTTAAAGAAGAGAAAGACGGTGCCTACGAGGCATATTCAACAGCCACATGTGTTAAGAGAACATGGTTGGTCCAATCTGAAAACTGGACAAACTGTTAAATACATGGTATTACACATACAGCAACCGTCATTGGACGAGCAGGAAAAGCCAAAGGAAAACACCAGAACTGGTCCAACTTGCAGTACTCTGAACCAGCTACACTTTCTGGTACAACAGGGCCAGCTGACCTGTCACTTGTAGATCATCTCAGAATTTAACCAATGGAAAATCGAGAAAAACAGAATGACATTCAAAATGATGATGTACTTGAAACAAAGGATGTGTCATTTGACTCAGCGAAGCCAGATGAGCTCAGTAATTGGAGGAAAAATGGAGTGTTTGAGGAAGTCAAAGACATTGGTCAAAAATGTTTCTCAAGGTGGGTGTGTACCCCTAAAGAATCCTTAACTGGAATAGTGCCTAAAGCTCGTCTAGTGGCTAGAGGTTTTGAGGAGCTGGCTGCCAAACAACTCCCAAAAGAGTCACCGACATGCGCCTCAGAGTCACTCAGATTGCTGCTGACAGTGATCTGCCAGAAAAAAATGGAAACTTAATTCCATAGACATCAAATCTGCATTTCTGCAGGGAACAGAGCTGTCAAGGGACATTCACATCCGACCTCCGCCCGAACCTAAAAGCGAAGGAACACTGTGCAAACTACAAAAGTGTGTGTATGGACTGGCAGGTGCATCATTACTGGTACAACAAAGTCATGGCAACAATGCTGAATACAGGTGGAAAAATGTCACAAGTGGATCCTGCAGTCGTCTATTGGCTTGATCAAGACTGCAATGTGACTGGAGTACTTGCCTGTCATGTTGATGACTTCATCTGGGGTGGCTCACAGACATTTGCTACAACTGTGATTCCACACCTCAAAGCTGTTTTCCTGATCAGTCGTGAGGAGCACGATAACTGTTATGTTGGCATAGAGTTTATTACAGTTGATGGAACAATACTGATGCAACAGGAGAGCTATATCAAGAATCTTCAACCCATTCATATGGATTCTTCAAGAGCCGTACAAAGGAATTCCCCCTCTATGTGGAATGGGTGGAAGGAGGAAGATTCTCACCTATCTGTTGGCAGTCAAAGAGGATCAGAAGGGTTGTCCGAAGCGGACTTGCTGGAGAAACACTTGCTCTTGCGGATAGAATTGACAATGCTATCTATCTTTCTTGCAACTCTGTTCTCAGAGCTTACCCCTGGTGAGACAAAATGGCACATTCCACCTGTAGTTTGTGTCACTGACAACTACTCATTAGTTGATGCTGTGAAGTCAACCAAGTCTGTCACAGAGAAAAGACTTCGTCTGGAGATTAGCAGCATCAAGGAACTTATTCAAGCACAGAGAATCCAGCGGATTCTGTGGTCGACTACAAAGGAACAGCTTGCTGACTGTCTGACTAAAAAAGGAGCATCGGGTCTTGTGCTCCTACTGGCTCTCAGTAATGGAAAGTGTCAGCTTGAGTAATACAAATAAAAACTGGTCACACAACCCATTTGTAATGGGGATCTTGAATAATACTTGGACATTTCATTATGTTGTTGATGTTTCATTTGTCTTTAAAGAAAAGGGGAGCTTGTTAAGTTCATGTTTTAAGTATCCCAATATTTCTGTTATTACGGGGCTATCACTCAGTCAAGAGTGCGCATGAAGTCGGGTTGGTTGATGGACCTGGCCTTGAGTGTAATGGCGACCTTTGATGGTGTTCATACGGTAGGGTAAACTTTGTTAAACTGGAACCTTGTCGTTGCGTCATTTTCAATTAACAATGGACACGACAAGAGGTTGAATGGGAAGAGGATAAGAGTCAAGAGGGAGGATTTGATGTCCAGTGTTACCATGGAGATGACACAGACAGGCAGACAGACAGAGAGAAAGAGACAGACGGACGGACGGGTGGCAGACATACAGACAGACAGGTGGCAGGCAGGCAGGCGGGCGGTCGATCACCAGAGCCGGAGCAGGCAGTATTTGGTATAGCTACCTAGCAGCGCCAGAGCAGGCAGTATTTGGTATAGCTACCTAGCAGCGCCAGAGCAGGCAGTATTTGGTATAGCTACCTAGCAGCGCCAGAGCAGGCAGTATTTGGTATAGCTACCTAGCAGCGCCAGAGCAGGCAGTATTTGGTATAGCTACCTAGCAGCGCCAGAGCAGGCAGTATTTGGTATAGCTACCTAGCAGCGCCAGAGCAGGCAGTATTTGGTATAGCTACCTAGCAGCGCCAGAGCAGGCAGTATTTGGTATAGCTACCTAGCAGCGCCAGAGCAGCCAGTATTTGGTATAGCTACCTAGCAGCGCCAGAGCAGCCAGTATTTGGTATAGCTACCTAGCAGCGCCAGAGCAGGCAGTATTTGGTATAGCTACCTAGCAGCGCCAGAGCAGGCAGTATTTGGTATAGCTACCTAGCAGCGCCAGAGCAGGCAGTATTTGGTATAGCTACTTAGCAGCGCCAGAGCAGGCAGTATTTGGTATAGCTACCTAGCAGAGCCATGAAGCAGATGCAAATGGCGAACAGGGAGCTGAAGCTCAGTCCCACGTCGTCTCGGTAGATGGCCAGCGCCACCTCGCAGTGGCGCCCCCGGTAGCCCTCGGGGCAGTGGCACGTGAACTTGGAGGGCGACTGTGCCAGGCAGGTGCCCCGGTGGCACGGCCGACTGGCACACAGGGTGTAGATGCAGACCTTCCCCGTGCCATTCAGCTTCACCATGTGGCCAGGGGGGCACCTAAAAAAAGATGGAAGGAGGAGCAAGAGGAGACAGAGGTTAGATCTCTCCTTTCTGATTCCCCGATTCTATTTTGGTCCTCCACTGTACTCAGAGGATAGCGGATAACACAGTGTATTGATCGAAACAAATGCATCTCAATTAAATAGTTACTCGTGACTTAGACTCTCCCCCATTTTCCACCCACAGGTTACGGTGCGGTGGCGCTGCGAAACCGGACACGAACAGACACAGAGACACACATCGGCATACACACGTATGATGTCAAACCAGTAGGACTCACACAGAGCATTAAACCAGGCTGACGAGCAGCAGCGAGGATGAACATTATATCCCAGGGACTTTTCTAAATCACCACCATTACCAGAATCAGAGAGAGGAGCTAGACCAGGGAGCCTGGGTTGAATAGCTGCCCACACAGCCCTGCAGGACTGAGGTGTATCAAAAGGGCCTGGTTTGAATGATGGGGGGGATGAGGGGAAGTGTGTCTAAGATTAAAGGCTGCGAGAGGATGAGGCACTGGCTTCTGATGCTGTAGTCATTGAAGAAGACAGCGAGGGCCTCGGTGTGTTTGTATGACGTCGAGAGAGATTTGAGAATTGTGTTCGATCACGTGTACCTGCACTCATGGACTCTCCAGAGGTCAACGCAGGTGAAGGGGGGGCTACATTGGTTCCTCTTGCAGGAGTCGGAGGAGCAGCCCAAGGAGAGCCCCTGGGAACTGACCACGGAGACCCCATCTCTGGACTGGCCATCCAGAGGCACGTATCGACCATTCAGCCTCAGGTCCCGAATGCAACCTTGAGAGAGAGGAGAGGACAGTGTGACAATCAAGCACACACGCACACAAGGACACGCTCTGACACACAAACATACACCACTTACTTTCTTTGCCATGCTCTGACACGCTTACAACACTAGTCTTTCAGGGCTTTTAAAGTCCATTTAATAAACACGCACACGGTATGTTTCTGCCTGAGGCAAAGCTGCCTGGCCACCCTTGTATTTGCACATTCTATTGTCTCTCCCCCTGCACGTCACATGCCATTTCCACAGCACTGCAGAGCACTGCACTGCATACTCTCATAGCCGCGTCACACTTTATCTATATCATACTAACCTCCCCTAGGGCAGCCATCATCCCCTAACTCTAAAGATGCATCTGTGTGAATTATTCATTCACCAGTCATATGAATCATTTAGAAATCGGCAATACAATACCTTGTAATCTCACTCAAAAGAGGATTATGAATTGATAAAGCCCCTAACTCTGGCTGCACCTTATTGGATGGCTATGTTCTCAAACTGTCACTAACTGTCTGCCTCGCACGCCCAGCCTTTCCCATCATGCCCCATTCCCTGCAGTCTTCTCACCCTGGAAGCTCTTGTTGGAGCCTGAGGGGAAGGCGTTTCCCAGCATCACCACTGCAGGGTCGGTGATGATCTCTCGGCTCCGGCTTGGAGCTGCACTGGTCTCCCGTCTGCCCCCGCCCCCATCCAGACGCAGGGTCAACTCGTTGTCGTGGCGATCCAGGTAGACCTCGTGCCACTCACCATTGTCAAGGCGATAGGAGGGCAGTGTCAGGTTGTAGTCTCCATCTCCTAGGTTATAGAAGACAGCCAGTAGGCCCTGGTAGATCTGGAGGAGAGGAGAGAGTTATTGGAGACAGACAGTAGGTCCTGGTAGATCTGAAGGAGAGGAGACAGTTATAGGAGACAGACAGTAGGACCTGGTAGATCTGGAGGAGAGGAGACAGTTATAGAAGACAGACAGTAGATCATGGTAGATCTGGAGGAGAGGAGACAGTTATAGGAGACAGACAGTAGATCCTGGTAGATCTGGAGGAGAGGAGACAGTCATAAGAGACAGACAGTAGATCCTGGTAGATCTGGAGGAGAGGAGAGAGTTATAGGAGACCAACAGTAGGACCTGGTAGATCTGGAGGAGAGTTATAGGAGACAGACAGTAGGTCCTGGTAGATCTGGAGGAGAGGAGAGAGTTATAGGAGACCAACAGTAGGACCTGGTAGATCTGGAGGAGAGTTATAGGAGACAGACAGTAGGTCCTGGTAGATCTGGAGGAGAGGAGAGAGTTATAGGAGACAGACAGTAGGTCCTGGTAGATCTGGAGGAGAGTTATAGGAGACAGACAGTAGGTCCTGGTAGATCTGGAGGAGAGGAGAGAGTTATAGGAGACAGACAGTAGGTCCTGGTAGATCTGGAGGAGAGGGGGAGAGGGTATAGGGGTTATTGACGTCAGACTACTGTTGGTATAGAATCGCAAGAGTCAATACTTTTTTTTATCATTGAAGGTTCCAGAGACCCTTCTTAAGCCCCCCAAAAAAAAGAAAACTATGCAGTATATATGCGGTAAACAAAGCCAATAGCAGTTGGACAATCCACTCAACAAACCAGCATAGTTCTTCTGATACACAGGCAAGAGGACATCAATGTGAAGGAAGACTAAGGACGGAGACATTAGGGAAAGGAAAATGTCAGGAGGATGATGATTGTGTGACTCTGGGACCACAAGGAAACAGTATAATCACCGAGGGCTGGATCTGATAAGACCCTGCCACACACTAACTGAATTAAACATGCCGCCTCCGTAATTAGAAACATCAGGGCCTGGGGAATTCAATATGCCTCCATTTATTCAGCAACTCTCTTTTTAACTTTTCCTCTAGAGGGTGGGTCATCTGGGCTCTATGACATACAACCACTTTCTGGGCTGCTCACATTTTAAAAGAAATTCCTTTCTCTATCATCCACATCACTACCTCTCTCTCTCTTTCTCGCCACATCACTACCTCTCTCTCCTCTCTCTCTCTCTCTTCTCGCCACATCACTACATCTCTCTCTCTACATCACTACCTCTCTCTCTCTCTCCACCTCCACCTCCACCTACATCACTACATCTCTCTCTACATCACTACCTCTCCCACCTCCCTCCCCTCCCTCTACCTCCACCTCCACCTCCACCTCCACCTCCACCTCCACCTCTACCTCTACCACCTCCACCTCCACCTCCACCTCCACCTCCACCTCTACCTACCTCCACCTCCACCTCCACCTCCACCTCCACCTCCACCTCTACCTCTACCTCCACCTCCACCTCTTGGCTTATCCTCCACCTCTACCTCTACCTCCACCTCCACCTCCACCTCTTGGCTTATCCTTATCTTTGTTCTCTATCTCTACCTCTACCTCCACCTCTACCTCCCTCCACCTCCACCTCCACCTCTTGGCTTATCCTTATCTTTGTTCTCTATCTCTCTACCTCTACCTCCACCTCCACCTCTCCACCTCTCCACCTCCACCTCCACCTCCACCTCTTGGCTTATCCTTATCTTTGTTCTCTACCTCCACCTCCACCTCCACCTCCACCTCCACCTCTTGGCTTATCCTTATCTTTGTTCTCTATCTCTACCTCTACCTCTACCTCCACCTCCACCTCCACCTCCACCTCTTGGCTTATCCTTATCTTTGTTCTCTACCTCTACCTCTACCTCTACCTCCACCTCCACCTCCACCTCCACCTCTTGGCTTATCCTTATCTTTGTTCTCTACCTCTACCTCTACCTCCACCTCCACCTCCACCTCTACCTCTACCTCTACCTCCACCTCTCCACCTCCACCTCCACCTCCACCTCCACCTCTGGCTTATCCTTATCTTTGTTCTCTACCTCTACCTCTCCACCTCCACCTCCACCTCCTTATCCTCTTTGTTCTCTACCTCTCTACCTCTACCTCTACCTCCACCTCCACCTCCACCTCCACCTCCACCTCTTGGCTTATCCTTATCTTTGTTCTCTATCTCTACCTCTACCTCCACCTCCACCTCCACCTCCACCTCCACCTCCACCTCCACCTCTTGGCTTATCCTTATCTTTGTTCTCTATCTCTACCTCCACCTCTACCTCCACCTCCACCTCCACCTCTACCCTCTACCTCCACCTCCACCTCCACCTCTTGGCTTATCCTTATCTTTGTTCTCTATCTCTACCTCTCTACCTCCACCTCCACCTCCACCTCCACCTCTTGGCTTATCCTTATCTTTGTTTTGTACCTCTCTCCACCTCCACCTCTTACCTCTACCTCCACCTCCACCTCTCTACCTCCACCTCCACCTCCACCTCTTGGCTTATCCTTATCTTTGTTCTCTACTCTACCTCTACCTCTACCTCCACCTCCACCTCTACCTCCACCTCCACCTCTTGGCTTATCCTTATCTTTGTTCTCTATCTCTACCTCCACCTCTACCTCCACCTCCACCTCTACCTCCACCTCCACCTCCACCTCCATCTCCACCTCTTGGCTTATCCTTATCTTTGTTCTCTACCTCCACCTCCACCTCCACCTCCACCTCTACCTCTACCTCCACCTCCACCTCCACCTCCACCTCCACCTCCACCTCCACCTCCACCTCTTGGCTTATCCTTATCTTTGTTCTCTACCTCTACCTCCACCTCCACCTCCACCTCCACCCACCTCCACCTCCACCTCTTGGCTTATCCTTATCTTTGTTCTCTACCTCTACCTCCACCTCCACCTCCACCTCTACCTCTACCTCTACCTCCACCTCCACCCACCTCCACCTCCACCTCCACCTCCCACCTCCACCTCCACCTCCACCTCTTGGCTTATCCTTATCTTTGTTCTCTACCTCTACCTCTACCTCCACCTCCACCTCCACCTCTACCTCTACCTCCACCTCCACCTCCACCTCCACCTCCACCTCCACCTCCACCTCCACCTCCACCTCCACCTCCACCTCTTGGCTTATCCTTATCTTTGTTCTCTACCTCTACCTCCACCTCCACCTCCACCTCCACCTCCACCTCCACCTCCACCTCCACCTCCACCTCCACCTCCACCTCTTGGCTTATCCTTATCTTTGTTCTCTATCTCTCTCCACTCTGTTTCACAACAACAACAAGCTCCATTGATCTCATCCCCAATCCAGGAAGCCTGACAGTTGAAAAAAATGTTTATACAACATGACTTTCTGGGGCGGCAGCGTAGCCTAGTGGTTAGAGTGTTGGACTAGTAACCGGAAAGTTGTGAGTTCAAACCCCCGAGCTGCCCCTGAACAGGCAGTTAACCCACTGTTCCCAGGCCGTCATTGAAAATAAGAATGTGTTCTTAACTGACTTGCCTGGTTAAATAAAGGTAAAATAAAAATAAATTATCTTTCCTCAAATCTTGAAAAGAAAACAAATTCCATTTCAGCCTGGCCCAAATGATAACCACTTGACTTTCAGAGAGCAATATTCATTTAAGACAAACAGTTTATTTGTAGCCAGGCACACAGATCCAAAGTGAGGCATGTGTTAGTCTACGGGCCATTGATATGGTGAGAAGCAGCCTTCATTTTGATTTAAAAAACGTCCTGCGAGGCTCCCACTGAGCATAATTTGCAAACACTCAAATCTATTCCACTGCTGATGTCGACGTAAACAGTGGTATGAGACGAGCAGAAAGAGAGGAGATGGAGGAAGAGTTTCTGACGTTTACCTCGACCTCTACTTCCCCCTCAAGCTAAAAGGCTACAGCTGTGAACTGCTTACCTCCTGATAGACCACCCCATCAGCTGGCTCAGATGCATGAGAAAAAGCAGTGAGCTCCACTAAGATGGGTCCAAGGTTGTTTTCCTGGTGAGAGATTGCTTATTTCAAGGTTTCCTAATGAACTATTAATTATCTTTAGACCTCAGTGGGTTGGCACTTTTACCAGACTAAGCGAGTGCTGCCGAGGCACCACATGCCCCCCCCCCAATTAAAGCTGAATGGGAATGTGCTCCGTTTCCTTCTCTCTCTCTTTCTCTTTCTTTCTCTCTCTCTCTCTCTCTCTCTCTCTCTCTCTCTCTCTAGCCAGGGTTTATAACTGGGTGGGAATAAGGTTGAGGTATTTGTGAATGCTTGTGCAACCTCTGTCTTTTCCCCGTGTACAGTATATTATCTCTGTGTACAGTATATTATATCTGTGTGCAGTATATTATCCCTGTGTACAGTATATCATCTATGTGTACAGTATATTATCTCTACGTCCTTCCAGATCAGCAGCCTCTTTATTACTTTCAAAAGCCTTCTATATAACCCCCAGCTGGCTGAATGAAGTAGCTGCCTCATTATACAGTACATTGATCCATGCTACCTACCCAATCACACACAGGGTGTTGGCAGAGAGAGAGAGAAAACCATACAGCTATCAGACAATCAGAGGCACAGGGAGAGAGTAGAGGACCTTTTGTTTTACTGGTGTTAGCAATGTTAAAATGGCATTTATCATCCCTATTGTCTGGCTGGCCTTCACCGGGGCTAGAAGTGAAAACTAGCCCCGGACGTCAATTCAATGTCTATTCCACATGAGTTCAATGTTATTTAATTGAAATGATGCGGAAACAATTTGGATTCCACCAGTGTGTGCCCAGTGGGTACCCTTACAGATCAGAGACACCTCTCTCCCAAGAAACCCCAGGAGGCATCTGCTCCATCAGGACGGAGGACCAGAAAAAACACAGAGGGAGTGAAAAAGATAAGGGCTGTGAGGCTTCAGCCACACGAGTCACACTGCGAGCTGCGCTAATGAAATCTCTAACCTGCCACTCCGGAGAGCGAGCTGCACATCTCAGCGCTCTCCTCACGCCAGTCTGATGGCATACAGATAATTAATCAGTGACGATTTGAGGAGAGGAGAGCGGAGAGAAAAACAAAAAGCGGTAATCAGCAATCTAAGCACGCCACTGTGAGGCAGGTATTCCTCCTAAAACAAGGAGTCCATGGAGTGTGGGGGGCGCAGCTCACCCTCCTTCTGAAAGCCTCTGCACGCTGAGCTTACGTTCAGCCAAGAGAAACACGCGCTAACGTGGACAGAATACAACGTTGCACTTCCGTTGTGGGTTAATATCGGAGGATGTCTGCAGGACCTGGTGCGTTTCACACTGGCTGCACACGGAAAACGCCTGACATTTATGTTCCTGTGATGAATCCATTCCCCACGTTGTGGCATTGTAGTAAAGATATGTGGATGATGGAGAATGTTAGGGGATGAGAGAAAATGTTGTAAAAACAGCAGTATACATAACGGATGACACTAATGTTATGATTAACCTCAATCACACAGTTGGAGGGTGGGGGAGGGGGCGGGGGTGAGAACATTTTTATGGGCCCATGAAAGCATATCATGAGCTCCCATGGTCGGGAGAAACAGAGATATGAAGACAAAAGGGTGAGTCAAGAGAATATATAAAAGTAGAGGGGAGAAGGAGAGAGAGGGAAAGAGAGAAAGGGGGAGGGGGGAGAGAGAGAGAGAGAGAGAGAGAGAGAGAGAGAGAGAGAGAGAGAGAGAGAGAGAGAGAGAGAGAGAGAGAGAAGAGAGAGACAGAAAGAGGGAGAGAGAGAGAGAGAAAGGGAGAGAGAGAGAAGAGAGAGAGAGAGAGAAGACAGAGAGAGAGAGAGAGAGAGAGAGAGAGAGAGAGAGAGAGAGAGAGAGAGAGAGAGAGAGAGAGAGAGAGAGAGAAAGAGAGAAAAGAAAGAAAGAAATAAAGAAGCTCCCATGGTCGGGAGAAACAGAGATTTGAAGACAAAAGGGTGAGTCAAGAGAATATATAAAAGTAGAGGGGAGAAGGAGAGAGAGGGAAAGAGAGAGAAAAGGGAGAGAGAGAGAGAGAGAGAGAGAGAGAGAGAGAGAGAGAGAGAGAGAGAGAGAGAGAGAGAAAGAAAGAAAGAAAGAAAGAAAGAAAAGACAAAAGGGTGAAAGAGAATATATAAAAGAGAGGGGAGAAGAGAGAGAGAAAGAGAGAGAGAGAGAGAAGAGAGAGAGAGAGAGAGAGAGAGAAAGAGAGAAAGAAAGAAATAAAGAAAGAAAGAAAGAAAGAAAGAGAAAGAGAGAGAGAGAAAGAGAGAGAGAGAGAAAGAGGGAGAGAAAGAGAGAGAGAGAGAAAGAGGGAGAGAAAGAGAGAGAGAGAGAGAGAGAAAGAGAGAAAAAGAGAGAGAGAGAGAGAAAGAGAGAGAGAGAAAGAGAGAGAAAGAAGAGGGAGAAAAGCTCAGTCTCACCTCTAAGCGCAGGTATTCAGTCTGTTCCTTGGACAGTAGGCTGAGGATGGCACTACCATGTTTGCGGGTCCGGACCAGAACCTGTACCTGGGTCCGCCGGGCTGGCAGAGGAGATGCCAACTGGTAATGAACATGACTCCGCCCATCAAAGGAATACTCTGGAACTTCTGCCAACAAAACACAGAGAACAAGACAATGTGTCAGCTAGACAGCTCACCATAAACACTGGACACACTGTATACGGTAGGAGTCTGAACCGATATTCATCCAGAGTGAATTCGAGAGACACACGACTCTACTACGTCGATTCACAATACAGTTAGCCTAATGATACCCTCACATGCCTTGATCGTAGATCAAACACGTTCCCAAGCATTTCTTTCATCTCCCATTCGACTCCACCAGTCAATTAGTCCTCCCACACCACACAGACAAACACAGACAGACACGTGCTTGGCATTCACGCAAGCACGCGCACCAACAGACAAAAGACAGCTTCTATCTACAAGCCATCAGACTGCTGAACACTTGAACTGGACTGACCACCTGCTCTGATTCTCCACATCTTAGAGCACACACACACACACACACACACACACACACACACACACACACACACACACACACACACACACACACACACACACACACACACACACACACACACACACACACACACACACACACACACACACACACACACACACACACACACACACACACACACACACACACACACACACACACACACACACACACACACACACACACACACACACACACACACACACACACACACACACACACCCACTTCATTCATGCTACTCACGAACGTTCCTTTAATCTAATCGAAACAAAATCAAATTCATCAATGCCCTCACGCATGACCTCCAAACAAGCACTCAACACATACATGTTGGTCTCGGTGCTGGCATTGAGGTACGTACCGTGCTCACACTGATTCCCAGTGTACCCCGGTATGCACTGGCAGCTGAAGGAGCCCCACTCTCCATGGCAGCGACCCCGAGGGCCACAGGAGGGGATGCCCACGTTGACACAGCTCCCATCCGTAGTCAGACAGCCTGGGGAGCTGCCCACAGAGTCAGCTGGAGTGCCCAAGTCATAGAACTGTGTAGGGGGGGATGGAGAGAGGACAGAGATGGAGGGGGAAGAGGGGGAGTGGGATATGTGCCAAAGGGAGATATTTACATTGTACGGTGTAAGATAGAAATGGGAGAAAGCAGTAGACAGGTAAAAAAAGAAGGGAGGCACAAGGGAGGGAAGGAGATAGATAGAGAGGGGGGGGAGAACGAAATAACAGTTGTTTGTTTTCCCCCCAAAAAACGAGGGCAGAAGGTCACCGAAACTTTGTTTTCACCTTTCATGCAATTTCTTGGAATGTAAACGACTGGGTTTTCGTAGGATCAAAACAATCCACAGGCACAGAAAGGAGCTGGCGGAGGGCAACGCTGTGAAAGGACCGTAAAACCTTGAAAAGAACATGAATATGTCCAATCTCCCCGTTTATGAGTCCCCACCGTTCAGCGGAGCTGCTCGTAAACCACGGTAGCCGTTGAGCCAATCTGCAAAACGGTACAAATTGGTTCTGACCTCACCATAGAGCTGGGCACTCCAAGTCTGGTCCATCTCCAGACGGAGGTCAATACCCATTTACAGAGAGATACTACGCACACTCAAAGATCCAACATACATCTCTGTGTGCACGGGATTATGTGTGCAGGTGTGTGTTTGTTGATGTGCGTGAGACGCCAATCACGATCGCATTTTATCACCAAACATAATTAGCAGACTGTCCCAGTCGTGAGCACCCGTCTCTGCTTCAGTCAGAAATATAGAGATGGATAGAGAGAGTCGAACAGAGTTGGATAGGATGTAGAAGACTAGACTTGCTAATCATTTTGCGTATGTGTGGTCCTGTGTGCATGGGGCTTGCAACGGAAGGACCTTGGGTTCGATTCCCCGTTGGGCCACCCGTATGAAAAATGTATGCTAGCATCAATGTAAGTCGCTTTCAGTGAAAGCATCAAGTTGCTTTCGTAAAGAAAACACTGTTTTCATCTACAGATTGTTTTTTCTTCACATTCATTTTACTGATCATTTTTGAACATGAAAACCATTAGTGCTTGGTTGCAGACCCATAGTATAGTTCATCTGTCCCAGAGAGCAGGAGAGATACAGACAAATAGAGAGAGAGAGAGAGAGAGAGAGAGAGAGAGAGAGAGAGAGAGAGAGAGAGAGAGAGAGAGAGAGAGAGAGAGAGAGAGAGAGAGAGAGAGAGAGAGAGAGAGAGAGAGAGAGAGAGAGAGAGAGAGAGAAGCAACAGCAGAGAGTAACATAAATCAACTGTGACATTGTGGATGTAGATTCAGAATAGAAAAACAATTGAAGTCTAAAAATCCGCGCCTTCCCTTCTCTTGCCCAAACATTCACCCCTGCCTCACGCTTGAACAAGTTCAATGGCACAGACATCCAACTCCTTTCCTCCCGTCTTCCCCCTCTCTCACATGTTCCACCCACGCCCCCAGCCCCCAGTCTTTCCAGTCTACAATAAGAGATCTATGAATATTGTAACCTCAGTCCTACGTTTTGTAGCCAGCGGGCGTGCAGGAGAGTTCTTTAGTGACAAATACCTTTAGTTCCCAGTGTCACACAGTGCCATGGAGTCACATGGGCAGAAGGACCGCTGTCCTCCCTGTGACGACTGTTGCCATGGTGGCATATCTACCATTTCAGACTGTATCTAGTGGATATGCGCTGAATGTGATCCCGGATCATACCTTTTCTACAGTTGCTGTGACAATGTCCGTGGGAAAGGTGTGGAAGTGTTTGAAAGCATTTATGTGAGCTGCTGTATGCAGTTTAACAACACCATGCTGCCTGCAGTACAAGTGTAACTCTTTACAATGGAGATGTTATGTATAAGAGCTAAATCGCTTCCCAAGGCTACTCAGGGTGTGTGATGATTGGGAGGAAACACATTGTAGCGAGCGTTTACCTTGCTGTCGACAACGAGGTTCCTGATGCAGCCGGTAAAGTGTTTGTGTTGTAACTGCGGGTAGACATAGGGCAGGTCCTCATTGACTCCACCCAGCTGTAACACCTGGGTCCCGTTCAGGTGCCTGAGGAATAAAATAACAACATTGTCCGTACTTTTCAGTATCTTTTCATACACCTATCAGTCCCTATTTTTCCACTGCAGTACTTTTGTCAAACCATAATACATGGCCTTATCCCCCACCAATCTGGTGTTCTGAGTTTGACTATGTGAAAGATGTGTATTCTGTGTAAAGGAGGAGAGAGACAAAGACAGACAGGGTAAGAGAGAGAGAGAGAGAGAGAGAGAGAGAGAGAGAGAGAGAGAGAGAGAGAGAGAGAGAGAGAGAGAGAGAGAGAGAGAGAGAGAGAGAGAGAGAGAGAGAGAGAGAGAGAGAGAGAGAGAGAGAGAGAGAGAGAGAGAGAGAGAGACAGATAGGCAGAGGGAGAGAGACAGAAATAGATAGAGTGCAAGAAAAACAGAGAACGAGAGGGAGAGAGAAAGAGAGGAAGAAAGAAAGAGTGAGAGCAACAGACAGACACAAATAGAGAGAGAGAGAGCAAGAGCAAGAGAGCGAGAGAGAGAGAGGCGTGAGTAGGCTACCTGTCCAGGTTGGGCGTGACCCCAGTGACCTCGCAGGATGAGTGGTCCTCTGTGGTCAGCCAGCTGCCCACTCCCTCCATCTCCATGACGGTGGCCCCGGCACAGCGGTCCAGTGTGAAGCGTACCTCCTACAGGAGCACATGAGGAATATCAGCACATCGGAAATATCAAAACATCCGGAATATAAGGACATCCAGATTATCAGGACATCAGGAATATCAAGGCATCAGCTAATATCAAGACATCAGGAATATCAACACATCAGGAATATCAGGACATCAGGAATATCAGGAATATCAGCACATCAGGAATATCAGCACATCAGGAATATCAGCACATCAGGAATATCAGCACACCAGGAATATAAAGACATCGGGAATATCAGCACATCAGGAATATCAACACATCGGAAATATCAGCACATCAGGAATATCAGCACATCAGGAATATAAGGGCATCAGGAATATAAGGGAATCAGATAATATCCGGACATCAGGAATATCAGGACACCAGGAACATCAACACATCAGGACATCAGGAATATCAGGACACCAGGAATATCAGCCCATCAGGAATATAAGGAATATCAGGACATCAGATAATATCAGGACATCAGATAATATCAGCACATCAGGAATATCAGGACATCAGGACATCAGGAATATCAGGACATCAGATAATATCAGGACATCAGGAATATCAGGACATCAGGACATCAGGAATATCAGGACATCAGATAATATCAGGACATCAGGAAATCAGAACACCAGGACATCAGGAATATCAGGACATCAGATAATATCAGGACATCAGGAATATCAGAACACCAGGACATCCAGAATATCAAGACATCAGAAATATACGGACATCCAGATTATCAGGACATCAGGAATATCAGGACATCCAGAATATCAGGACATCAGGAATATTAAGACATCAGATACTGGCTGGCCTACCAGTCTAATATGAGCTCCATTATTGCCAGTAATTCCTCTTTAATATCTGTATTATACCTATGTGTACTATATTCTACTGCAAGAACTAACTAACCATACAAATGTAACAAATTTGCTTCTAAACGGTCCTATTCAACATCTACTCAAAACCAGTTCATTGTTTTCAACAAGCATATTCAGCAAGTTACTTCATAGCAGACATTGAGGTGTATTAATATTGAGTTTGTAAATGGCATACAAATACTAATACAGTGTTTGTATGACACTGTTTATATAATACATTGACCATTTCCCGAATAACCCTGAGTTTGTTTTTCAGACCTGGTAGACGAACAAAGTTGTTGTTAGCGCTGTCATACAGCCACAGCGGCCGTACACAGTAATGTATCCAGGAGGTATCCATTCGATCTCCACTGAATCCATACCACTCAAACCCTCCTACTTCTCCAGACGATGTCATGAAAACAGGTCTAGTCTAGTAGAGACACCACCTGTTTGCATTAAACTTCCCCCGGAGTTCTATAAGAATTAACTTTATATGGCTAGTGTTGGGGGAGATGTGTGTGTGTGTGTGTGTGTGGGGGGTTGGGGGGTCCATGGGATGGTATAAGTTTGGCAGCAGCTCAGACTTCAGACACCCACCTTACTGTTGCTCCTCACATCCAGACGGTGCCACCGTCTGTCCGCCACGTTCACGTTGCCTGGCAACTGCAAGACCAGTGTGCCCGAGCCATGGTTTATCTTGAGTGTGGGAGTGCCATCGATCAGCTCTGAGGGGAGAGAGAGAGAGAGGACACCGACATGAGGTCACACATGGTGGTTCCATCCCCAGGGATGACCATCCACAACCCCCATGACATACTCTTAATGCCAGGGAGGATCAGATACAACCACACACAGACCACTTTATCCTGAGGCCGTCACTTCTGTACACATTCCATCTGATCACTGCAACACACCAAGAACAAGCAACCACAGCGAAGCACAGTCAACTAATCAAGGTCAACTGACCTGCGGTCAACTTTCGCACTGCTTGGCTTTATCTTTGCTTTATTCTTGGCCAGGTCGCAGTTGGAAATGAGAACTTGTTCTCAGCTAGCCTAACCTGGCTAAATAAAGGTGAAATAAATTTTAAAAATATATATTTTTTAAACGGTCGAAATTCTGTAAGAGTGGTGTGTGCTCACCCAACCCCAGATTAAAGTAAAAACAGGCACCACCTCAGTGCTTTCTGCAGTCTGTTCAGAAAGATGACGCACTTAAAATGACATCTAAGAACCTGGGCCAGTATTAAAACCTGAAAAACAACAACAGTAAAAGGTGCAAAGTTAATAGTAAACCAGTTAAATATAACTAACAGTCCGACGTCATCATGCTCACCCCACAATAAGGATTACAACAGTGCCTGGCGCTATGCAATTATGCCCCCCCCCACACACTATAAGACAATAAACATTAAAAAGTGATTCTATTTTCTGACTTAGTCAAATGGGAAATTAAAAATTAACGAACCAGTTCAGACTCGTTGTATACTTTATACTGTTTGCAAAGGACTGTGGGTAAACAACATGTCAACCAACCACTGTTTCTCCATAAATCAACATGACAGCCACAGTTTAAGAGTTCATGAGAGAATAGCGCTGTAAATATAAACTCCACGTCGCTCTATTGTCTAGGCTCGCAAATGCTCTGTTTTCGACAGAGAGGGTTGTTCTCCCTCTTCCATAGGTCTTTATCGTTTTCTGTCTTTCGTCATCCCCATTCTCTTCCGCCCGGCCTCTCTCCATGACAGTCCCTCGGTCTGGCTTGTCGTGTCTTCCTCTTTTATAACCCCAACCTTTTCTCTCTCTCCCTCTCCCACCTGTCTCTCTGCAGTGTTCTCACAGTGGATTCCCAGTAGGCAACCTGTGCTCAGACAGAGATTACTTTGAGCTAGCAGTAAGTCACTGATGTACAGAGCCCAGCCTAAGCCTGAGTGAAAAGCCCTTTTCATGTGAAAGGCCCACAGTGGCCACCACCATCAAGCAAAAGACTGACACTGTCCCACAGGGTGTCTCAATCTGACAAGGGTCCCGACTCTCCTTGTTGGGGCTGATGTGACATTTCAGGAGAAAAAGGGACAGACTGCGGGGTGACAGGTGTGAACGGTGGAAGGCTTGGTTGAGATGAAAAGAGAGAGGGAAGGACAGGAGAGGGGTGTTGAGTGCCTGAGAGGAGAACCTCCATGGGCATGGGCCGGCTGGGCTGGGCTGGGCTGGGCTAGTCAGGCAGGGAGGCTAAAGGGTGGGCAGACAGGCCAAATGGACTTTATGTTGTGCCGTATCAAATGATCTTGGACAGGAAGGGTACGCCCGGGTGTATTCAGGTTACTACAAGCTTTTGCTCTTAAACGCCGGTTGGCAGACTCAGCGCGGTCACGGCTAATCTCCCCTCCTCATCCCTTATTCATCATGGTCTCCTCCTCGACATCCCTGCAGATGAACCTTCCCTGTCGAGCGTCTTGGTGAGGGGGAAGCCAGGGGGTCTCAGCCCCAAAAGCATGGTACTCCCACTTAAATATGAAAAATTGCCTCTTTTCTGAAGTTCCTGAAGGGAATATGTTTGAGGCCGGGAGAATATGGACTGCATAAACCGCATTACAAATCACTCAGTGTATACAAATCAGCAGCCCAGCAACAGAGAAAGAGAGTCTGTGACTGTGGTGCCTTTAATATAAATTGACTGTCAGCAAACACCCCCCATACCCCCAGGAAACAGGACCCAAACTTGAAAGTGATATTTGAAACGGGTGCAACGCTAAAAGACTGTGAAACAGGTTTCTGCAAATTGACCGTAATGTGCGTTTCACACTCAGTGTATCTCTCTGCTCGCTTTCATCTGCCAGATGCTGTGTCTACACGTGTGTGTGTGTATTGGGGTGTTGTGTGCGTGTTTGGGGGGGGGTGGTTCACCTCATTCTCAGTCAGCCTGTTTCTCATTTCCTTCTGAGACCACCAACAGTAGTACTGCATAAAGCAAAATATGTAAAAATAGCCCAATGCCAAATGCCTGAGATGTTTACATTCAGCCGGGTATTATGTTTCAATTTATTATGGGTAAAAAAAATGCAATAACCTTGAAAAACAACCATATAAATTGGCTTACATTGTTGCAAGCATATAAACATTACATTCATTGAGTTTATTTCCATACCATTACTCAATCATTTTTTTAAACATCGAGCTTTTTAGTTGCATTTATTAAGAAAATCTGAATTCCACATATTAAAAGCATGATAAATAGGCTGCCATCAGGTCAGAATGAGACAAAGTGAGTGATGACATTTTTTCGGCTCTATCCTTGGAGCTGGATGCAACTCTTGGCAACGTGGTGTAAACTGGATCCCCAGCCGAGCCCTCAGAGCCTGTTTCCCATTCTGCAGGAGTACGTAATCACCCAAATGTAATTTGTCCGGTTAATTTGTCTATTGATTGGACAAGCTCAGCCCCATGGCTCATACCCTTGAGAAGGGGGAGTTTACAATAATGTGACTCATTTAACTATGATCTCACTGTTCCAGCCGTCAAAGTCAGGAGGCAGAACAGACAGGGTCTAGATCTCTGGCGGGATTTAGAGAGAAATATAACACGTATTACATTTAGAGGAGAGGACAGACCAATGGGCACTCTAAAAGATACCACATGCCCTGCAAACCTACACTATACACATCCATAACTCAATATAATGCTTTCAGTATGAAGCACATATCTATCTGACCCACATCAGACCGGGACAAGGATTATGAGCCATGGAAAAGTTAACAAGCAGAACCAAAGACATCTTCCTCCCTGGTAGGGCAACATGCATTGCTCTGTCCAGCCCAGAACAAATCACCTCAGACCTGTCCAGTAATCTCATACAGGCCCAAGCTGGGCAGTAACAGACACTGGCCTCATCCCAAATAGTTCCCTATTCAATGTATAATGCACTAATGGAACAGGATGCCATTCTCTCTAAACCCGGGCTGTTCAATGTCAGTTCTGGAGGGCAGAAACACTTCTGGTTTTCATCCTCTCCTCCTAATAACGGACTCATTCAGACCTGGAACACCAGGTGAGTGCAATTAACTACCAGGTAGAAACACTTCTGGTTTTCATCCTCTCCTCCTAATAACGGACTCATTCAGACCTGGAACACCAGGTGAGTGCAATTAACTACCAGGTAGAAACACTTCTGGTTTTCATCCTCTCCTCCTAATAACGGACTCATTCAGACCTGGAACACCAGGTGAGTGCAATTAACTACCAGGTAGAAACACTTCTGGTTTTCATCCTCTCCTCCTAATAACGGACTCATTCAGACCTGGAACACCAGGTGAGTGCAATTAACTACCAGGTAGAAACACTTCTGGTTTTCATCCTCTCCTCCTAATAAGGGACTCATTCAGACCTGGAACACCAGGTGAGTGCAATTAACTACCAGGTAGAAACACTTCTGGTTTTCATCCTTTCCTCCTAATAAGGGACTCATTCAGACCTGGAACACCAGGTGAGTGCAGTTAACTACCAGGTAGAAACACTTCTGGTTTTCATCCTCTCCTCCTAATAAGGGACTCATTCAGACCTGGAACACCAGGTGAGTGCAATTAACTACCAGGTAGAAACACTTCTGGTTTTCATCCTCTCCTAATAAGGGACTCATTCAATTAACTACCAGGTAGAAACACTTCTGGTTTTCATCCTCTCCTAATAAGGGACTCATTCAATTAACTACCAGGGAGAAACACTTCTGGTTTTCATCCTCTCCTCCTAATAAGGGACTCAGTCAGACCTGGAACACCAGGTGAGTGCAATTAACTAGAAACAAAAAAACAGAAGTGTTTCGGGTCAGGACCGGAATTGAACAGCCCTGCTTTACACGCAGGCTACTTGCCATACTGGCTCGGTGCTCTATCACTTAAAGGCCTGGTGCAGTCAAAATGGTTTCTCCTGTGTTTTGTAATCATATTGTGCAACAGCTGATGAAACTAACAGTGTAAAAGAGTGAACAAAAATGATATTATTTCCTGATAGTTTCTGGTTGAAAATACAATCTACCAAGGACCTTCTAATCAGCATGTTTTGCATGGGTGGAGTTTTGGTTTGCCTGGTGACATCACCAGGTGGTGAATTAGTTAATAGATGAATAACAGAGTTCCAAACCTCTCTGCCAATAACAGCTGGTTTTCAATTTCCCCCTCACCACTCAGACAACTCCCAGAGAGTCCTAGCAAAATTATTGCTTGAGAAATACGGTCTTTTTTGCTAAAATGCTGTTTTTGTTTATTTCTACTACAGTAAGCTACATAATTGTTATCCATAAATGATTTGATATTGATATAATGTACAAATGGCTACATTGGGCTTTTAATCCCAGGGGAACAGCAGAGAATGTAGGACATGCAGGGGTGTTTTGCAGAGGTAGGTCTGTGCTATGATACATGCTTGGTACAAAGGCCCATGGGGGGGATAAACAGCACAGCAAGGTAAAGCACAGCGGAGAACAGACAGTGAGTGGGCAGGGCTGCAGGAGGCAGGTTCAACGTCTTTAATAAGGAGATTCGGGCCGGGAAGCAGTGGGAAATCAGAAGGTTTAATAGGTTGCACTGCTAAACAGCGAGAAATAACAAGGTTTGACACAGGCAACCTGTGGGTGAGAGTAATATAGAGACGTCAGGCTGAACTGTTATTGTCTGTTTCTCACTTTAAGTCTCAGCCGTATACACTTGCCATCTCCACTCTGCCTTTCTGCCATATCTCCCTCCTACAATTCTAAAATGTTCCACACATCCTGCTCAGCCTTCCACTCATATCCATGCTCTATTCATCCCTCTCTGTCTTCCCTGTCACTATCTCTATCCTCTCTGGCACAGTGCTGGCAGACTTTTGTCGGATTTGTTCTCTCTTCTTCAGACTATGTCTCTCCCTCCACACCCAGTAGCTGTGGACTGGGGTGTGAAGCTGTGAGGCTGTGGACGTTGATTATTTGAAACAGCTGTGTGGTGCTATGGCAAAAACCACAACGTGCACCCAGAAAGGGCCCCAGGACCGCGTTTGGGAAACCCTGACTCACTGGAACATCTGCAGACATCTTTACATCTTCACAGTACAACACACTAACTATGCATCGTGTTGAGACGGTTGAGACTGCAGACATCTTTACATCTTCACAGTACAACACACTAACTATGCATCGTGTTGAGACGGTTGAGACTGCAGACATCTTTACATCTTCACAGTACAACACACTAACTATGCATCGTGTTGAGACGGTGGAGACTGCAGACATCTTTACATCTTCACAGTACAACACACTAACTATGAATCGTGTTGAGATGGTTGAGACTGCAGACATCTTTACATCTTCACAGTACAACACACTAACTATGCATCATGTTGAGACTGCAGACATCTTGACATCTTCACAGTACAACACACTAACTATGAATCGTGTTGAGACGGTTGAGACTGCAGACATCTTTACATCTTCACAGTACAACACACTAACTATGCATCATGTTGAGACTGCAGACATCTTGACATCTTCACAGTACAACACACTAACTATGAATCGTGTTGAGACGGTTGAGACTGCAGACATCTTTACATCTTCACAGTACAACACACTAACTATGAATCGTGTTGAGACTGCAGACATCTTTACATCTTCACAGTACAACACACTAACTATGCATCATGTTGAGACTGCAGACATCTTGACATCTTCACAGTACAACACACTAACTATGAATCGTGTTGAGACGGTTGAGACTGCAGACATCTTTACATCTTCACAGTACAACACACTAACTATAAATCGTGTTGAGACTGCAGACATCTTTACATCTACACAGTACAACACACTAACTATGCATCGTGTTGAGACTGCAGACTGCAGACATCTTTACATCTTCACAGTACAACACACTAACTATGCATCGTGTTGAGACTGCAGACATCTTAACATCTTCACAGTACAACACACTAACTATGCATCGTGTTGAGACGGTGGAGACTGCAGACATCTTTACATCTTCACAGTACAACACACTAACTACGCATCGTGTTGAGACGGTTGAGACTGCAGACATCTTTACATCTTCACAGTACAACACACTAACTATGCATCGTGTTGAGACGGTTGAGACTGCAGACATCTTTACATCTTCACAGTACAACACACTAACTATGCATCGTGTTGAGACTGCAGACATCTTTACATCTTCACAGTACAACACACTAACTATGCATCGTGTTGAGACTGCAGACATCTTTACATCTTCACAGTACAACACACTAACTATGCATCGTGTTGAGACTGCAGACTGCAGACATCTTTACATCTTCACAGTACAACACACTAACTATGCATCGTGTTGAGACTGCAGACATCTTAACATCTTCACAGTACAACACACTAACTATGCATCGTGTTGAGACGGTGGAGACTGCAGACATCTTTACATCTTCACAGTACAACACACTAACTACGCATCGTGTTGAGACGGTTGAGACTGCAGACATCTTTACATCTTCACAGTACAACACACTAACTATGCATCGTGTTGAGACGGTTGAGACTGCAGACATCTTTACATCTTCACAGTACAACACACTAACTATGCATCGTGTTGAGACTGCAGACATCTTTACATCTTCACAGTACAACACACTAACTATGCATCATGTTGAGACTGCAGACATCTTTACATCTTCACAGTACAACACACTAACTATGCATCATGTTGAGACTGCAGACTGCAGACATCTTTACATCTTCACAGTACAACACACTAACTATGCATCGTGTTGAGACTGGAGACTGCAGACATCTTTACATCTTCACAGTACAACACACTAACTATGCATCGTGTTGAGATGGTTGAGACTGCAGACATCTTTACATCTTCACAGTACAACACACTAACTATGCATCGTGTTGAGACTGCAGACATCTTTACATCTTCACAGTACAACACACTAACTATGCATCGTGTTGAGACTGCAGACTGCAGACATCTTTACATCTTCACAGTACAACACACTAACTATGCATCGTGTTGAGACTGCAGACATCTTTACATCTTCACAGTACAACACACTAACTATGCATCGTGTTGAGACTGCAGACATCTTTACATCTTCACAGTACAACACACTAACTATGCATCGTGTTGAGACTGCAGACATCTTTACATCTTCACAGTACAACACACTAACTATGCATCGTGTTGAGACTGCAGACTGCAGACATCTTTACATCTTCACAGTACAACACACTAACTATGCATCGTGTTGAGACTGCAGACATCTTTACATCTTCACAGTACAACACACTAACTATGCATCGTGTTGAGACGGTGGAGACTGCAGACATCTTTACATCTTCACAGTACAACACACTAACTATGCATCGTGTTGAGACGGTTGAGACTGCAGACATCTTTACATCTTCACAGTACAACACACTAACTATGCATCGTGTTGACATCTTCACAGAGACGGTTGAGACTGCAGACATCTTTACATCTTCACAGTACAACACACTAACTATGCATCGTGTTGAGACTGCAGACATCTTTACATCTTCACAGTACAACACACTAACTATGCATCGTGTTGAGACTGCAGACATCTTTACATCTTCACAGTACAACACACTAACTATGCATCGTGTTGAGACTGCAGACATCTTTACATCTTCACAGTACAACACACTAACTATGCATCGTGTTGAGACTGCAGACATCTTTACATCTTCACAGTACAACACACTAACTATGCATCATGTTGAGACTGCAGACTGCAGACATCTTTACATCTTCACAGTACAACACACTAACTATGCATCGTGTTGAGACTGGAGACTGCAGACATCTTTACATCTTCACAGTACAACACACTAACTATGCATTGTGTTGAGATGGTTGAGACTGCAGACATCTTTACATCTTCACAGTACAACACACTAACTATGCATCGTGTTGAGACTGCAGACATCTTTACATCTTCACAGTACAACACACTAACTATGCATCGTGTTGAGACTGCAGACTGCAGACATCTTTACATCTTCACAGTACAACACACTAACTATGCATCGTGTTGAGACTGCAGACATCTTTACATCTTCACAGTACAACACACTAACTATGCATCGTGTTGAGACTGCAGACATCTTTACATCTTCACAGTACAACACACTAACTATGCATCGTGTTGAGACTGCAGACATCTTTACATCTTCACAGTACAACACACTAACTATGCATCGTGTTGAGACTGCAGACATCTTTACATCTTCACAGTACAACACACTAACTATGCATCGTGTTGAGACTGCAGACTGCAGACATCTTTACATCTTCACAGTACAACACACTAACTATGCATCGTGTTGAGACTGCAGACTGCAGACATCTTTACATCTTCACAGTACAACACACTAACTATGCATCGTGTTGAGACTGGAGACTGCAGACATCTTTACATCTTCACAGTACAACACACTAACTATGCATCGTGTTGAGATGGTTGAGACTGCAGACATCTTTACATCTTCACAGTACAACACACTAACTATGCATCGTGTTGAGACTGCAGACATCTTTACATCTTCACAGTACAACACACTAACTATGCATCGTGTGAGACTGCAGACTGCAGACATCTTTACATCTTCACAGTACAACACACTAACTATGCATCGTGTTGAGACTGCAGACATCTTTACATCTTCACAGTACAACACACTAACTATGCATCGTGTTGAGACTGCAGACATCTTTACATCTTCACAGTACAACACACTAACTATGCATCGTGTTGAGACTGCAGACTGCAGACAGCTTTACATCTTCACAGTACAACACACTAACTATGCATCGTGTTGAGACTGCAGACTGCAGACATCTTTACATCTTCACAGTACAACACACTAACTATGCATCATGTTGAGACTGGAGACTGCAGACATCTTTACATCTTCACAGTACAACACACTAACTATGCATCGTGTTGAGACTGCAGACATCTTAACATCTTCACAGTACAACACACTAACTATGCATCGTGTTGAGATGGTTGAGACTGCAGACATCTTTACATCTTCACAGTACAACACACTAACTATGCATCGTGTTGAGACTGCAGACTGCAGACATCTTTACATCTTCACAGTACAACACACTAACTATGCATCGTGTTGAGACTGGAGACTGCAGACATCTTTACATCTTCACAGTACAACACACTAACTATGCATTGTGTTGAGATGGTTGAGACTGCAGACATCTTTACATCTTCACAGTACAACACACTAACTATGCATCGTGTTGAGACTGCAGACATCTTTACATCTTCACAGTACAACACACTAACTATGCATCGTGTTGAGACTGCAGACTGCAGACATCTTTACATCTTCACAGTACAACACACTAACTATGCATCGTGTTGAGACTGCAGACATCTTTACATCTTCACAGTACAACACACTAACTATGCATCGTGTTGAGACTGCAGACATCTTTACATCTTCACAGTACAACACACTAACTATGCATCGTGTTGAGACTGCAGACATCTTTACATCTTCACAGTACAACACACTAACTATGCATCGTGTTGAGACTTGAGACTGCAGACATCTTTACATCTTCACAGTACAACACACTAACTATGCATCGTGTTGAGACTGTACAGACTGCAGACATCTTTACATCTTCACAGTACAACACACTAACTATGCATCGTGTTGAGACTGAGACTGCAGACATCTTTACATCTTCACAGTACAACACACTAACTATGCATCGTGTTGAGACTGGAGACTGCAGACATCTTTACATCTTCACAGTACAACACACTAACTATGCATCGTGTTGAGACTGAGACTGCAGACATCTTTACATCTTCACAGTACAACACACTAACTATGCATCGTGTTGAGACTGCAGACATCTTTACATCTTCACAGTACAACACACTAACTATGCATCGTGTTGAGACTGCAGACTGCAGACATCTTTACATCTTCACAGTACAACACACTAACTATGCATCGTGTTGAGACTGCAGACATCTTTACATCTTCACAGTACAACACACTAACTATGCATCGTGTTGAGACTGCAGACATCTTTACATCTTCACAGTACAACACACTAACTATGCATCGTGTTGAGACTGCAGACTGCAGACATCTTTACATCTTCACAGTACAACACACTAACTATGCATCGTGTTGAGACTGCATCTTCACAGTACAACACACTAACTATGCATCGTGAGACATCTTTACATCTTCACAGTACAACACACTAACTATGCATCATGTTGAGACTGGAGACTGCAGACATCTTTACATCTTCACAGTACAACACACTAACTATGCATCGTGTTGAGATGGTTGAGACTGCAGACATCTTTACATCTTCACAGTACAACACACTAACTATGCATCGTGTTGAGACTGCAGACTGCAGACATCTTTACATCTTCACAGTACAACACACTAACTATGCATCGTGTTGAGACTGGAGACTGCAGACATCTTTACATCTTCACAGTACAACACACTAACTATGCATCGTGTTGAGACTGCAGACATCTTTACATCTTCACAGTACAACACACTAACTATGCATCGTGTTGAGACTGCAGACATCTTTACATCTTCACAGTACAACACACTAACTATGCATCGTGTTGAGACTGGAGACTGCAGACATCTTTACATCTTCACAGTACAACACACTAACTATGCATCGTGTTGAGACTGGAGACTGCAGACATCTTTACATCTTCACAGTACAACACACTAACTATGCATCGTGTTGAGACTGAGACTGCAGACATCTTAACATCTTCACAGTACAACACACTAACTATGCATCGTGTTGAGACTGCAGACATCTTTACATCTTCACAGTACAACACACTAACTATGCATCGTGTTGAGACTGCAGACATCTTTACATCTTCACAGTACAACACACTAACTATGCATCGTGTTGAGACTGCAGACATCTTTACATCTTCACAGTACAACACACTAACTATGCATCGTGTTGAGACTGCAGACATCTTTACATCTTCACAGTACAACACACTAACTATGCATCGTGTTGAGACTGCAGACTGCAGACAGCTTTACATCTTCACAGTACAACACACTAACTATGCATCGTGTTGAGACTGCAGACATCTTTACATCTTCACAGTACACCACACTAACTATGCATCGTGTTGAGACGGTGGAGACTGCAGACATCTTTACATCTTCACAGTACAACACACTAACTACGCATCGTGTTGAGACGGTTGAGACTGCAGACATCTTTACATCTTCACAGTACAACACACTAACTATGCATCGTGTTGAGACGGTTGAGACTGCAGACATCTTTACATCTTCACAGTACAACACACTAACTATGCATCGTGTTGAGACTGCAGACATCTTTACATCTTCACAGTACAACACACTAACTATGCATCGTGTTGAGACTGCAGACATCTTTACATCTTCACAGTACAACACACTAACTATGCATCGTGTTGAGACTGCAGACATCTTTACATCTTCACAGTACAACACACTAACTATGCATCGTGTTGAGACTGCAGACATCTTTACATCTTCACAGTACAACACACTAACTATGCATCGTGTTGAGACTGCAGACTGCAGACATCTTTACATCTTCACAGTACAACACACTAACTATGCATCGTGTTGAGACTGGAGACTGCAGACATCTTTACATCTTCACAGTACAACACACTAACTATGCATCGTGTTGAGATGGTTGAGACTGCAGACATCTTTACATCTTCACAGTACAACACACTAACTATGCATCGTGTTGAGACTGCAGACATCTTTACATCTTCACAGTACAACACACTAACTATGCATCGTGTTGAGACTGCAGACTGCAGACATCTTTACATCTTCACAGTACAACACACTAACTATGCATCGTGTTGAGACTGCAGACATCTTTACATCTTCACAGTACAACACACTAACTATGCATCGTGTTGAGACTGCAGACATCTTTACATCTTCACAGTACAACACACTAACTATGCATCGTGTTGAGACTGCAGACATCTTTACATCTTCACAGTACAACACACTAACTATGCATCGTGTTGAGACTGCAGACATCTTTACATCTTCACAGTACAACACACTAACTATGCATCGTGTTGAGACTGCAGACTGCAGACAGCTTTACATCTTCACAGTACAACACACTAACTATGCATCGTGTTGAGACTGCAGACTGCAGACATCTTTACATCTTCACAGTACAACACACTAACTATGCATCGTGTTGAGACTGGAGACTGCAGACATCTTTACATCTTCACAGTACAACACACTAACTATGCATCGTGTTGAGATGGTTGAGACTGCAGACATCTTTACATCTTCACAGTACAACACACTAACTATGCATCGTGTTGAGACTGCAGACTGCAGACATCTTTACATCTTCACAGTACAACACACTAACTATGCATCGTGTTGAGACTGGAGACTGCAGACATCTTTACATCTTCACAGTACAACACACTAACTATGCATCGTGTTGAGACTGCAGACATCTTTACATCTTCACAGTACAACACACTAACTATGCATCGTGTTGAGACTGCAGACATCTTTACATCTTCACAGTACAACACACTAACTATGCATCGTGTTGAGACTGGACAGTACTTTACATCTTCACAGTACAACACACTAACTATGCATCGTGTTGAGACTGGAGACTGCAGACATCTTTACATCTTCACAGTACAACACACTAACTATGCATCGTGTTGAGAGACTGCAGACATCTTTACATCTTCACAGTACAACACACTAACTATGCATCGTGTTGAGACTGCAGACATCTTTACATCTTCACAGTACAACACACTAACTATGCATCGTGTTGAGACTGCAGACATCTTTACATCTTCACAGTACAACACACTAACTATGCATCGTGTTGAGACTGCAGACATCTTTACATCTTCACAGTACAACACACTAACTATGCATCGTGTTGAGACTGAGACTGCAGACATCTTTACATCTTCACAGTACAACACACTAACTATGCATCGTGTTGAGACTGGAGACTGCAGACATCTTTACATCTTCACAGTACAACACACTAACTATGCATCGTGTTGAGACTGGAGACTGCAGACATCTTTACATCTTCACAGTACAACACACTAACTATGCATCGTGTTGAGACGGTTGAGACTGCAGACATCTTCTTCACATCAACACACAACTATGCACAACACATCTTTACATCTACAACAACACACTAACTATGCATCGTGTTGAGACTGCAGACTGCAGACATCTTTACATCTTCACAGTACAACACACTAACTATGCATCGTGTTGAGACTGAGACTGCAGACATCTTTACATCTTCACAGTACAACACACTAACTATGCATCGTGTTGAGACTGCAGACATCTTTACACTTCACAGTACAGACATCTTTACATCTTCACAGTACAACACACTAACTATGCATCGTGTTGAGACTGCAGACATCTTTACATCTTCACAGTACAACACACTAACTATGCATCGTGTTGAGACTGCAGACTGCAGACATCTTTACATCTTCACAGTACAACACACTAACTATGCATCGTGTTGAGACTGCAGACTGCAGACATCTTTACATCTTCACAGTACAACACACTAACTATGCATCGTGTTGAGACTGCAGACATCTTTACATCTTCACAGTACAACACACTAACTATGCATCGTGTTGAGACGGTTGGAGACTGCAGACATCTTTACATCTTCACAGTACAACACACTAACTATGCATCGTGTTGAGACTGCAGACATCTTTACATCTTCACAGTACAACACACTAACTATGCATCGTGTTGAGACTGCAGACTGCAGACATCTTTACATCTTCACAGTACAACACACTAACTATGCATCGTGTTGAGACTGCAGACATCTTTACATCTTCACAGTACAACACACTAACTATGCATCGTGTTGAGACTGGAGACTGCAGACATCTTTACATCTTCACAGTACAACACACTAACTATGCATCGTGTTGAGACTGAGACTGCAGACATCTTTACATCTTCACAGTACAACACACTAACTATGCATCGTGTTGAGACTGGAGACTGCAGACATCTTTACATCTTCACAGTACAACACACTAACTATGCATCGTGTTGAGACTGCAGACATCTTTACATCTTCACAGTACAACACACTAACTATGCATCGTGTTGAGACTGCAGACATCTTTACATCTTCACAGTACAACACACTAACTATGCATCGTGTTGAGACTGCAGACATCTTTACATCTTCACAGTACAACACACTAACTATGCATCGTGTTGAGACTGCAGACATCTTTACATCTTCACAGTACAACACACTAACTATGCATCGTGTTGAGACTGCAGACTGCAGACATCTTTACATCTTCACAGTACAACACACTAACTATGCATCGTGTTGAGACTGGAGACTGCAGACATCTTTACATCTTCACAGTACAACACACTAACTATGCATCGTGTTGAGACGGTGGAGACTGCAGACATCTTTACATCTTCACAGTACAACACACTAACTATGCATCGTGTTGAGACTGCAGACATCTTTACATCTTCACAGTACAACACACTAACTATGCATCGTGTTGAGACTGCAGACTGCAGACATCTTTACATCTTCACAGTACAACACACTAACTATGCATCGTGTTGAGACTGCAGACATCTTTACATCTTCACAGTACAACACACTAACTATGCATCGTGTTGAGACTGCAGACTGTACAACACACTAACTATGACATCTTTACATCTTCACAGTACAACACACTAACTATGCATCGTGTTGAGACTGGAGACTGCAGACATCTTTACATCTTCACAGTACAACACACTAACTATGCATCGTGTTGAGACTGCAGACATCTTTACATCTTCACAGTACAACACACTAACTATGCATCGTGTTGAGACTGCAGACATCTTTACATCTTCACAGTACAACACACTAACTATGCATCGTGTTGAGACTGCAGACTGCAGACGGTTGAGACTTTACATCTTCACAGTACAACACACTAACTATGCATCGTGTTGAGACTGCAGACTGCAGACATCTTTACATCTTCACAGTACAACACACTAACTATGCATCGTGTTGAGACTGGAGACATCTTTACATCTTCACAGTACAACACACTAACTATGCATCGTGTTGAGATGGTTGAGACTGCAGACATCTTTACATCTTCACAGTACAACACACTAACTATGCATCGTGTTGAGACTGCAGACATCTTTACATCTTCACAGTACAACACACTAACTATGCATCGTGTTGAGACTGCAGACTGCAGACATCTTTACATCTTCACAGTACAACACACTAACTATGCATCGTGTTGAGACTGCAGACATCTTTACATCTTCACAGTACAACACACTAACTATGCATCGTGTTGAGACTGCAGACATCTTTACATCTTCACAGTACAACACACTAACTATGCATCGTGTTGAGACTGCAGACTGCAGACATCTTTACATCTTCACAGTACAACACACTAACTATGCATCGTGTTGAGACTGCAGACTGCAGACATCTTTACATCTTCACAGTACAACACACTAACTATGCATCGTGTTGAGACTGGAGACTGCAGACATCTTTACATCTTCACAGTACAACACACTAACTATGCATCGTGTTGAGACTGAGACTGCAGACATCTTTACATCTTCACAGTACAACACACTAACTATGCATCGTGTTGAGACTGCAGACTGCAGACATCTTTACATCTTCACAGTACAACACACTAACTATGCATCGTGTTGAGACTGGAGACTGCAGACATCTTTACATCTTCACAGTACAACACACTAACTATGCATCGTGTTTAGACTGCAGACATCTTTACATCTTCACAGTACAACACACTAACTATGCATGCAGACATCTTTACATCTTCACAGTACAACACACTAACTATGCATCGTGAGACTGCAGACATCTTTACATCTTCACAGTACAACACACTAACTATGCATCGTGTTGAGACTGGAGACTGCAGACATCTTTACATCTTCACAGTACAACACACTAACTATGCATCGTGTTGAGACTGGAGACTGCAGACATCTTTACATCTTCACAGTACAACACACTAACTATGCATCGTGTTGAGACTGCAGACATCTTAACATCTTCACAGTACAACACACTAACTATGCATCGTGTTGAGACTGCAGACATCTTAACATCTTCACAGTACAACACACTAACTATGCATCGTGTTGAGACTGCAGACATCTTTACATCTTCACAGTACAACACACTAACTATGCATCGTGTTGAGACTGCAGACATCTTTACATCTTCACAGTACAACACACTAACTATGCATCGTGTTGAGACTGGAGACTGCAGACATCTTTACATCTTCACAGTTCAACACACTAACTATGCATCGTGTTGAGACTGGAGACTGCAGACATCTTTACATCTTCACAGTACAACACACTAACTATGCATCGTGTTGAGACTGGAGACTGCAGACATCTTTACATCTTCACAGTACAACACACTAACTATGCATCGTGTTGAGACGGTTGAGACTGCAGACATCTTTACATCTTCACAGTACAACACACTAACTATGCATCGTGTTGAGACTGCAGACATCTTTACATCTACACAGTACAACACACTAACTATGCATCGTGTTGAGACTGTACAACACACTAACTATGCATCGTGTTGAGACTGCAGACATCTTTACATCTTCACAGTACAACACACTAACTATGCATCGTGTTGAGACTGCAGACATCTTTACATCTACACAGTACAACACACTAACTATGCATCGTGTTGAGACTGCAGACTGCAGACATCTTTACATCTTCACAGTACAACACACTAACTATGCATCGTGTTGAGACTGGAGACTGCAGACATCTTTACATCTTCACAGTACAACACACTAACTATGCATCGTGTTGAGACTGCAGACATCTTTACATCTTCACAGTACAACACACTAACTATGCATCGTGTTGAGACTGCAGACATCTTTACATCTTCACAGTACAACACACTAACTATGCATCGTGTTGAGACTGCAGACTGCAGACATCTTTACATCTTCACAGTACAACACACTAACTATGCATCGTGTTGAGACTGCAGACTGCAGACATCTTTACATCTTCACAGTACAACACACTAACTATGCATCGTGTTGAGACTGAGACTGCATCGAGACATCTTTACATCTTCACAGTACAACACACTAACTATGCATCGTGTTGAGACTGACTGCAGACATCTTTACATCTTCACAGTACAACACACTAACTATGCATCGTGTTGAGACTGCAGACATCTTTACATCTTCACAGTACAACACACTAACTATGCATCGTGTTGAGACTGCGTGTTGAGACTGCAGACATCTTTACATCTTCACAGTACAACACACTAACTATGCATCGTGTTGAGACTGCAGACATCTTTACATCTTCACAGTACAACACACTAACTATGCATCGTGTTGAGACTGCAGACTCTTTACATCTTCACAGTACAACACACTAACTATGACATCTTTACATCTTCACAGTACAACACACTAACTATGCATCGTGTTGAGACTGCAGACTGCAGACATCTTTACATCTTCACAGTACAACACACTAACTATGCATCGTGTTGAGACTGCAGACATCTTTACATCTTCACAGTACAACACACTAACTATGCATCGTGTTGAGACTGCAGACTGCAGACATCTTTACATCTTCACAGTACAACACACTAACTATGCATCGTGTTGAGACTGCAGACTGCAGACATCTTTACATCTTCACAGTACAACACACTAACTATGCATCGTGTTGAGACTGGAGACTGCAGACATCTTTACATCTTCACAGTACAACACACTAACTATGCATCGTGTTGAGATGGCATTGAGACTGCAGACATCTTTACATCTTCACAGTACAACACACTAACTATGCATCGTGTTGAGACTGCAGACTGCAGACATCTTTACATCTTCACAGTACAACACACTAACTATGCATCGTGTTGAGACTGGAGACTGCAGACATCTTTACATCTTCACAGTACAACACACTAACTATGCATCGTGTTGAGACTGCAGACATCTTTACATCTTCACAGTACAACACACTAACTATGCATCGTGTTGAGACTGCAGACATCTTTACATCTTCACAGTACAACACACTAACTATGCATCGTGTTGAGACTGGAGACTGCAGACATCTTTACATCTTCACAGTACAACACACTAACTATGCATCGTGTTGAGACTGGAGACTGCAGACATCTTTACATCTTCACAGTACAACACACTAACTATGCATCGTGTTGAGACTGCAGACATCTTTACATCTTCACAGTACAACACACTAACTATGCATCGTGTTGAGACTGCAGACATCTTTACATCTTCACAGTACAACACACTAACTATGCATCGTGTTGAGACTGCAGACATCTTTACATCTTCACAGTACAACACACTAACTATGCATCGTGTTGAGACTGGAGACTGCAGACATCTTTACATCTTCACAGTACAACACACTAACTATGCATCGTGTTGAGACTGCTGCAGACATCTTTACATCTTCACAGTACAACACACTAACTATGCATCGTGTTGAGACTGGAGACTGCAGACATCTTTACATCTTCACAGTACAACACACTAACTATGCATCGTGTTGAGACTGGACATTGAGACTGCATCGTGTTGACATCTTTACATCTTCACAGTACAACACACTAACTATGCATCGTGTTGAGACTGCAGACATCTTTACATCTACACAGTACAACACACTAACTATGCATCGTGTTGAGACTGCAGACTGCAGACATCTTTACATCTTCACAGTACAACACACTAACTATGCATCGTGTTGAGACGGTTGAGACTGCAGACATCTTTACATCTTCACAGTACAACACACTAACTATGCATCGTGTTGAGACTGCAGACATCTTTACATCTTCACAGTACAACACACTAACTATGCATCGTGTTGAGACTGCAGACATCTTTACATCTTCACAGTACAACACACTAACTATGCATCGTGTTGAGACTGCAGACTGCAGACATCTTTACATCTTCACAGTACAACACACTAACTATGCATCGTGTTGAGACTGCAGACTGCAGACATCTTTTTACATCTTCACAGTACAACACACTAACTATGCATCGTGTTGAGACTGGAGACTGCAGACATCTTTACATCTTCACAGTACAACACACTAACTATGCATCGTGTTGAGATGGTTGAGACTGCAGACATCTTTACATCTTCACAGTACAACACACTAACTATGCATCGTGTTGAGACTGCAGACATCTTTCGTGTTGACAGACATCTTTACATCTTCACAGTACAACACACTAACTATGCATCGTGTTGAGACTGCAGACTGCAGACATCTTTACATCTTCACAGTACAACACACTAACTATGCATCGTGTTGAGACTGCAGACATCTTTACATCTTCACAGTACAACACACTAACTATGCATCGTGTTGAGACGGTGGAGACTGCAGACATCTTTACATCTTCACAGTACAACACACTAACTATGCATCGTGTTGAGACTGGAGACTGCAGACATCTTTACATCTTCACAGTACAACACACTAACTATGCATCGTGTTGAGACTGGAGACTGCAGACATCTTTACATCTTCACAGTACAACACACTAACTATGCATCGTGTTGAGACTGCAGACATCTTAACATCTTCACAGTACAACACACTAACTATGCATCGTGTTGAGACTGCAGACATCTTTACATCTTCACAGTACAACACACTAACTATGCATCGTGTTGAGACTGCAGACATCTTTACATCTTCACAGTACAACACACTAACTATGCATCGTGTTGAGACTGCAGACATCTTTACATCTTCACAGTACAACACACTAACTATGCATCGTGTTGAGACTGGAGACTGCAGACATCTTTACATCTTCACAGTACAACACACTAACTATGCATCGTGTTGAGACTGAGACTGCAGACATCTTTACATCTTCACAGTACAACACACTAACTATGCATCGTGTTGAGACTGGAGACTGCAGACATCTTTACATCTTCACAGTACAACACACTAACTATGCATCGTGTTGAGACTGGTCTTTACATCTTCACAGTACAACACACTAACTATGCATCGTGTTGAGACTGCAGACATCTTTACATCTTCACAGTACAACACACTAACTATGCATCGTGTTGAGACTGCAGACATCTTTACATCTTCACAGTACAACACACTAACTATGCATCGTGTTGAGACTGCAGACTGCAGACATCTTTACATCTTCACAGTACAACACACTAACTATGCATCGTGTTGAGACTGGAGACTGCAGACATCTTTACATCTTCACAGTACAACACACTAACTATGCATCGTGTTGAGACTGCAGACATCTTTACATCTTCACAGTACAACACACTAACTATGCATCGTGTTGAGACTGCAGACATCTTTACATCTTCACAGTACAACACACTAACTATGCATCGTGTTGAGACTGCAGACTGCAGACGGCTTTACATCTTCACAGTACAACACACTAACTATGCATCGTGTTGAGACTGCAGACTGCAGACATCTTTACATCTTCACAGTACAACACACTAACTATGCATCGTGTTGAGACTGGAGACATCTTTACATCTTCACAGTACAACACACTAACTATGCATCGTGTTGAGATGGTTGAGACTGCAGACATCTTTACATCTTCACAGTACAACACACTAACTATGCATCGTGTTGAGACTGCAGACATCTTTACATCTTCACAGTACAACACACTAACTATGCATCGTGTTGAGACTGCAGACTGCAGACATCTTTACATCTTCACAGTACAACACACTAACTATGCATCGTGTTGAGACTGCAGACATCTTTACATCTTCACAGTACAACACACTAACTATGCATCGTGTTGAGACTGCAGACATCTTTACATCTTCACAGTACAACACACTAACTATGCATCGTGTTGAGACTGCAGACTGCAGACAGCTTTACATCTTCACAGTACAACACACTAACTATGCATCGTGTTGAGACTGCAGACTGCAGACATCTTTACATCTTCACAGTACAACACACTAACTATGCATCGTGTTGAGACTGGAGACTGCAGACATCTTTACATCTTCACAGTACAACACACTAACTATGCATCGTGTTGAGATGGTTGAGACTGCAGACATCTTTACATCTTCACAGTACAACACACTAACTATGCATCGTGTTGAGACTGCAGACTGCAGACATCTTTACATCTTCACAGTACAACACACTAACTATGCATCGTGTTGAGACTGGAGACTGCAGACATCTTTACATCTTCACAGTACAACACACTAACTATGCATCGTGTTTAGACTGCAGACATCTTTACATCTTCACAGTACAACACACTAACTATGCATCGTGTTGAGACTGCAGACATCTTTACATCTTCACAGTACAACACACTAACTATGCATCGTGTTGAGACTGGAGACTGCAGACATCTTTACATCTTCACAGTACAACACACTAACTATGCATCGTGTTGAGACTGGAGACTGCAGACATCTTTACATCTTCACAGTACAACACACTAACTATGCATCGTGTTGAGACTGCAGACATCTTAACATCTTCACAGTACAACACACTAACTATGCATCGTGTTGAGACTGCAGACATCTTAACATCTTCACAGTACAACACACTAACTATGCATCGTGTTGAGACTGCAGACATCTTTACATCTTCACAGTACAACACACTAACTATGCATCGTGTTGAGACTGCAGACATCTTTACATCTTCACAGTACAACACACTAACTATGCATCGTGTTGAGACTGGAGACTGCAGACATCTTTACATCTTCACAGTTCAACACACTAACTATGCATCGTGTTGAGACTGCAGACATCTTTACATCTTCACAGTACAACACACTAACTATGCATCGTGTTGAGACTGGAGACTGCAGACATCTTTACATCTTCACAGTACAACACACTAACTATGCATCGTGTTGAGACGGTTGAGACTGCAGACATCTTTACATCTTCACAGTACAACACACTAACTATGCATCGTGTTGAGACTGCAGACATCTTTACATCTACACAGTACAACACACTAACTATGCATCGTGTTGAGACTGCAGACTGCAGACATCTTTACATCTTCACAGTACAACACACTAACTATGCATCGTGTTGAGACTGGAGACTGCAGACATCTTTACATCTTCACAGTACAACACACTAACTATGCATCGTGTTGAGACTGCAGACATCTTTACATCTTCACAGTACAACACACTAACTATGCATCGTGTTGAGACTGCAGACATCTTTACATCTTCACAGTACAACACACTAACTATGCATCGTGTTGAGACTGCAGACTGCAACACACTAACTATGACGGCTTTACATCTTCACAGTACAACACACTAACTATGCATCGTGTTGAGACTGCAGACTGCAGACATCTTTACATCTTCACAGTACAACACACTAACTATGCATCGTGTTGAGACTGGAGACATCTTTACATCTTCACAGTACAACACACTAACTATGCATCGTGTTGAGATGGTTGAGACTGCAGACATCTTTACATCTTCACAGTACAACACACTAACTATGCATCGTGTTGAGACTGCAGACATCTTTACATCTACACAGTACAACACACTAACTATGCATCGTGTTGAGACTGCAGACTGCAGACATCTTTACATCTTCACAGTACAACACACTAACTATGCATCGTGTTGAGACTGCAGACATCTTAACATCTTCACAGTACAACACACTAACTATGCATCGTGTTGAGACGGTGGAGACTGCAGACATCTTTACATCTTCACAGTACAACACACTAACTACGCATCGTGTTGAGACGGTTGAGACTGCAGACATCTTTACATCTTCACAGTACAACACACTAACTATGCATCGTGTTGAGACGGTTGAGACTGCAGACATCTTTACATCTTCACAGTACAACACACTAACTATGCATCGTGTTGACAACACACTAACTATGCATCGTGTTGAGACTGCAGACATCTTTACATCTTCACAGTACAACACACTAACTATGCATCGTGTTGAGCAGACATCTTTACATCTTCACAGTACAACACACTAACTATGCATCTGTTGAGACTGCAGACATCTTTACATCTTCACAGTACAACACACTAACTATGCATCGTGTTGAGACTGCAGACATCTTTACATCTTCACAGTACAACACACTAACTATGCATCGTGTTGAGACTGGAGACTGCAGACATCTTTACATCTTCACAGTACAACACACTAACTATGCATCGTGTTGAGACGGTGGAGACTGCAGACATCTTTACATCTTCACAGTACAACACACTAACTATGCATCGTGTTGAGACGGTTGAGACTGCAGACATCTTTACATCTTCACAGTACAACACACTAACTATGCATCGTGTTGAGACTGCAGACATCTTTACATCTTCACAGTACAACACACTAACTATGCATCGTGTTGAGACTGCAGACATCTTTACATCTTCACAGTACAACACACTAACTATGCATCGTGTTGAGACTGCAGACATCTTTACATCTTCACAGTACAACACACTAACTATGCATCGTGTTGAGACTGGCAGACTGCAGACATCTTTACATCTTCACAATGTACAACATGACTGTAAGACTATGCATCTTTAAATGTTGAGACTGTTGAGACTGCAGACTGCAGACATCTTTACATCTTCACAGTACAACACACTAACTATGCATCGTGTTGAGACTGGAGACTGCAGACATCTTTACATCTTCACAGTACAACACACTAACTATGCATCGTGTTGAGACTGCAGACATCTTTACATCTTCACAGTACAACACACTAACTATGCATCGTGTTGAGACTGCAGACTGCAGACATCTTTACATCTTCACAGTACAACACACTAACTATGCATCGTGTTGAGACTGCAGACATCTTAACATCTTCACAGTACAACACACTAACTATGCATCGTGTTGAGACTGCAGACATCTTTACATCTTCACAGTACAACACACTAACTATGCATCGTGTTGAGACTGCAGACATCTTTACATCTTCACAGTACAACACACTAACTATGCATCGTGTTGAGACTGCAGACATCTTTACATCTTCACAGTACAACACACTAACTATGCATCGTGTTGAGACTGGAGACTGCAGACATCTTTACATCTTCACAGTTCAACACACTAACTATGCATCGTGTTGAGACTGCAGACATCTTTACATCTTCACAGTACAACACACTAACTATGCATCGTGTTGAGACTGGAGACTGCAGACATCTTTACATCTTCACAGTACAACACACTAACTATGCATCGTGTTGAGACGGTTGAGACTGCAGACATCTTTACATCTTCACAGTACAACACACTAACTATGCATCGTGTTGAGACTGCAGACATCTTTACATCTACACAGTACAACACACTAACTATGCATCGTGTTGAGACTGCAGACTGCAGACATCTTTACATCTTCACAGTACAACACACTAACTATGCATCGTGTTGAGACGGTTGAGACTGCAGACATCTTTACATCTTCACAGTACAACACACTAACTATGCATCGTGTTGAGACTGCAGACATCTTTACATCTTCACAGTACAACACACTAACTATGCATCGTGTTGAGACTGCAGACATCTTTACATCTTCACAGTACAACACACTAACTATGCATCGTGTTGAGACTGCAGACTGCAGACGGCTTTACATCTTCACAGTACAACACACTAACTATGCATCGTGTTGAGACTGCAGACTGCAGACATCTTTACATCTTCACAGTACAACACACTAACTATGCATCGTGTTGAGACTGGAGACATCTTTACATCTTCACAGTACAACACACTAACTATGCATCGTGTTGAGATGGTTGAGACTGCAGACATCTTTACATCTTCACAGTACAACACACTAACTATGCATCGTGTTGAGACTGCAGACATCTTTACATCTTCACAGTACAACACACTAACTATGCATCGTGTTGAGACTGCAGACTGCAGACATCTTTACATCTTCACAGTACAACACACTAACTATGCATCGTGTTGAGACTGCAGACATCTTAACATCTTCACAGTACAACACACTAACTATGCATCGTGTTGAGACGGTGGAGACTGCAGACATCTTTACATCTTCACAGTACAACACACTAACTATGCATCGTGTTGAGACGGTTGAGACTGCAGACATCTTTACATCTTCACAGTACAACACACTAACTATGCATCGTGTTGAGACGGTTGAGACTGCAGACATCTTTACATCTTCACAGTACAACACACTAACTATGCATCGTGTTGAGACTGCAGACATCTTTACATCTTCACAGTACAACACACTAACTATGCATCGTGTTGAGACTGCAGACATCTTTACATCTTCACAGTACAACACACTAACTATGCATCGTGTTGAGACTGCAGACTGCAGACATCTTTACATCTTCACAGTACAACACACTAACTATGCATCGTGTTGAGACTGCAGACATCTTAACATCTTCACAGTACAACACACTAACTATGCATCGTGTTGAGACGGTGGAGACTGCAGACATCTTTACATCTTCACAGTACAACACACTAACTACGCATCGTGTTGAGAGACTGCAGACATCTTTACATCTTCACAGTACAACACACTAACTATGCATCGTGTTGAGACGGTTGAGACTGCAGACATCTTTACATCTTCACAGTACAACACACTAACTATGCATCGTGTTGAGACTGCAGACATCTTTACATCTTCACAGTACAACACACTAACTATGCATCGTGTTGAGACTGCAGACATCTTTACATCTTCACAGTACAACACACTAACTATGCATCGTGTTGAGACTGCAGACATCTTTACATCTTCACAGTACAACACACTAACTATGCATCATGTTGAGACTGCAGACTGCAGACATCTTTACATCTTCACAGTACAACACACTAACTATGCATCGTGTTGAGACTGGAGACTGCAGACATCTTTACATCTTCACAGTACAACACACTAACTATGCATCGTGTTGAGATGGTTGAGACTGCAGACATCTTTACATCTTCACAGTACAACACACTAACTATGCATCGTGTTGAGACTGCAGACATCTTTACATCTTCACAGTACAACACACTAACTATGCATCGTGTTGAGACTGCAGACTGCAGACATCTTTACATCTTCACAGTACAACACACTAACTATGCATCATGTTGAGACTGCAGACATCTTAACATCTTCACAGTACAACACACTAACTATGCATCGTGTTGAGACTGCAGACATCTTTACATCTTCACAGTACAACACACTAACTATGCATCGTGTTGAGACTGCAGACATCTTTACATCTTCACAGTACAACACACTAACTATGCATCGTGTTGAGACTGCAGACATCTTTACATCTTCACAGTACAACACACTAACTATGCATCGTGTTGAGACTGCAGACATCTTTACATCTTCACAGTACAACACACTAACTATGCATCGTGTTGAGACTGCAGACTGCAGACAGCTTTACATCTTCACAGTACAACACACTAACTATGCATCGTGTTGAGACTGCAGACTGCAGACATCTTTACATCTTCACAGTACAACACACTAACTATGCATCGTGTTGAGACTGGAGACTGCAGACATCTTTACATCTTCACAGTACAACACACTAACTATGCATCGTGTTGAGACTGCAGACATCTTTACATCTTCACAGTACAACACACTAACTATGCATCGTGTTGAGACTGCAGACATCTTTACATCTTCACAGTACAACACACTAACTATGCATCGTGTTGAGACTGGAGACTGCAGACATCTTTACATCTTCACAGTACAACACACTAACTATGCATCGTGTTGAGATGGTTGAGACTGCAGACATCTTTACATCTTCACAGTACAACACACTAACTATGCATCGTGTTGAGACTGCAGACTGCAGACATCTTTACATCTTCACAGTACAACACACTAACTATGCATCGTGTTGAGACTGGAGACTGCAGACATCTTTACATCTTCACAGTACAACACACTAACTATGCATCGTGTTTAGACTGCAGACATCTTTACATCTTCACAGTACAACACACTAACTATGCATCGTGTTGAGACTGCAGACATCTTTACATCTTCACAGTACAACACACTAACTATGCATCGTGTTGAGACTGGAGACTGCAGACATCTTTACATCTTCACAGTACAACACACTAACTATGCATCGTGTTGAGACTGGAGACTGCAGACATCTTTACATCTTCACAGTACAACACACTAACTATGCATCGTGTTGAGACTGCAGACATCTTTACATCTTCACAGTACAACACACTAACTATGCATCTTGTTGAGACTGCAGACATCTTTACATCTTCACAGTACAACACACTAACTATGCATCGTGTTGAGACTGCAGACATCTTTACATCTTCACAGTACAACACACTAACTATGCATCGTGTTGAGACTGCAGACTGCAGACATCTTTACATCTTCACAGTACAACACACTAACTATGCATCGTGTTGAGCATCGTGTTGAGACTGCAGACATCTTTACATCTTCACAGTACAACACACTAACTATGCATCGTGTTGAGACTGGAGACTGCAGACATCTTTACATCTTCACAGTACAACACACTAACTATGCATCGTGTGTCTGAGACTGAGACTGCAGACATCTTTACATCTTCACAGTACAACACACTAACTATGCATCGTGTTGAGACTGGAGACTGCAGACATCTTTACATCTTCACAGTACAACACACTAACTATGCATCGTGTTGAGACTGCAGACTGCAGACATCTTTACATCTTCACAGTACAACACACTAACTATGCATCGTGTTGAGACTGGAGACTGCAGACATCTTTACATCTTCACAGTACAACACACTAACTATGCATCGTGTTGAGACTGAGACTGCAGACATCTTTACATCTTCACAGTACAACACACTAACTATGCATCGTGTTGAGACTGCAGACATCTTTACATCTTCACAGTACAACACACTAACTATGCATCGTGTTGAGACTGCAGACATCTTTACATCTTCACAGTACAACACACTAACTATGCATCGTGTTGAGACTGCAGACATCTTTACATCTTCACAGTACAACACACTAACTATGCATCGTGTTGAGACTGCAGACATCTTTACATCTACACAGTACAACACACTAACTATGCATCGTGTTGAGACTGCAGACTGCAGACATCTTTACATCTTCACAGTACAACACACTAACTATGCATCGTGTTGAGACTGGAGACTGCAGACATCTTTACATCTTCACAGTACAACACACTAACTATGCATCGTGTTGAGACTGGACTGCAGACATCTTTACATCTTCACAGTACAACACACTAACTATGCATCGTGTTGAGACTGCAGACATCTTTACATCTTCACAGTACAACACACTAACTATGCATCGTGTTGAGACTGGAGACTGGAGACTGCAGACATCTTTACATCTTCACAGTACAACACACTAACTATGCATCGTGTTGAGATGGTTGAGACTGCAGACATCTTTACATCTTCACAGTACAACACACTAACTATGCATCGTGTTGAGACTGCAGACTGCAGACATCTTTACATCTTCACAGTACAACACACTAACTATGCATCGTGTTGAGACTGGAGACTGCAGACATCTTTACATCTTCACAGTACAACACACTAACTATGCATCGTGTTTGTTGAGACTGCAGACATCTTTACATCTTCACAGTACAACACACTAACTATGCATCGTGTTGAGACTGGAGACTGCAGACATCTTTACATCTTCACAGTACAACACACTAACTATGCATCGTGTTGAGACTGGCAGACTGCAGACATCTTTACATCTTCACAGTACAACACACTAACTATGCATCGTGTTGAGACTGGAGACTGCAGACATCTTTACATCTTCACAGTACAACACACTAACTATGCATCGTGTTGAGACTGCAGACATCTTTACATCTTCACAGTACAACACACTAACTATGCATCTTGTTGAGACTGCAGACTGCAGACATCTTTACATCTTCACAGTACAACACACTAACTATGCATCGTGTTGAGACTGCAGACATCTTTACATCTTCACAGTACAACACACTAACTATGCATCGTGTTGAGACTGCAGACTGCAGACATCTTTACATCTTCACAGTACAACAC